>NC_057812.1:344108184-344112902 GCF_018294505.1 Triticum aestivum | reverse complement strand
GCCGCACCCTAGTCCCTGGCGCCTCCCTCTCCCTCCCATGACACCTCTCCCTCTCGCTGAGCTTGGCGAAGCCCTGCCGAGATCACTGTTGCTTCCACCACCATGCTGTCGTGCTGCTGGATCTCCATCAACCTCTCCTTCCCCCTTGCTAGATCAAGTTGGAGGAGACGTCTTCCCAACCGTACGTGTGTTGAACTCCGAGGTGCCGTCCGTTCGGCGTTAGGTCATCGGTGATTTGGATCATGACGAGTATGACTCCATCAACCCCGTTCTCTTAAACGCTTCCACTCGCGATCTACAAGGGTATGTAGATGCACTCCCCTCTCCCTCATTGCTAGATGACTCCATACATTGATCTTGGTGATGCGTAGAAAATTTTAAAATTCTGCTACGTTCCCCATCACTACCACATACGGATGTGTATGTAGACATATTTTAGAGTGTAGATTCACTCATTTTGCTCCATATGTAGTCACTTGTTGAAATCTCTAAAAAGACAAACATTTAGGAACGGAGGGAGTAGAAAACATAGTTGGTGATTATGGTGTGCGTGCCATCCTGCAGTATAGGCCGTCGGATTTATATCTAACGGATAGGAAGAAAACTATGGCAATTTTGCAAAAATATACCCACACCCCTCTCCACGTTCGCAAATACGGCCTTCCCTCGTTCATCCTTTTCTCTCACAAGATAAACTACTCATAGAAATGCATCTTGATGTTCCGTGCAACGCACGGGCATCTAGCTAGTTTCTTTTAAAATAGTTACTGCGATAATTGGGTTGAAGTGATATATTTTATGTCTGCCCGAATGATTTTCAGATTCACTAGTAGTAACAAAGAAAAGGTTGCCTTGTTAATTAACAGAAACAGGGTGAAAACTATCACATGAGGCCGGTAAAAACGAGGCACACTGGGTTCAGCGTCATTGTCACTACAGCTGTGCGCGCGCGAGAAGTCTACATATCGAGGGGGCTACTGAGCAAGGCAGAGAGACACAATGTTCGAGAGAGAAACCAATTGACAGATTACGATTAGGTCGAGTTATCACCGTTTTGCTATCATTGTTGGGGTGGGGGGGGAGGGAGAGAAAGACGTATCGAGAGTGTGCGCGGTAGGCACAGAGGCACAACTAGCGAGTGTGTGTGTATGTGTGTGTGTGTTTGAAAGAGGAGTAGATAGATTACTATCAAGATCGAGGTGTCGCCCTACTCCTTCGGTGTCGAGTAGTGTGTGTGCATGTGTGTGTGTTTGAGAGAGAAGCCAGTCGATAGATTAGTATCAAGATCGAGGTGTCACCCTACTCCTTCGGTGTTGGGAAGTGTGTGTGTGTGTGTGGTTGTGTGGGTGTGGGTGTGTGTGTCAGGGGGGGGCAGTGACACTTACATATCCCTACTCTTATAAAAACAGAGTTGGTGATGATGGTGTTCCTGCCATCCTGCAATATAGGCCATCCGATTTATACCCGGTGGATAGGAAGGAAACTGTGGCAATTTTGCAAAAAGATACCCACACCCCTCTCCGCATTTGCCAATAAGGCATTCCCTTGTTCATCCTTTTCTCCCACAAGATAAACTACTCATACAAATGCATCTTGATGTTCGGTGCAACGCATGGGCATCTTGCTAGTAGGGAGAAGGAGTTTGTGTGACACATATCTAGCTATATTAAGGGATAGGTAGATAGCATTTGTGAGAGGCATACTTAAAGCATCACGAAGATAAAAAAAATTGTGTGCATGCAAGTGCCGGAAAAAATGAAGCGAGAAACAATGTGTGTGTGTGTGCGCACACGTGTGTGTGTGAGAGAGAGGGAGAGGGAGAGAGAGAGAGCGAACTCTCAAAACAAAAGGTGCTCTGCTGGAATCCCATTGTATGTATTCATATGGTTCCAGAACTCGAGTTAACCTTAGGCATATGTGTGAGAGACATTATTATACTTTGAGATATTAGTGGCTGTGGGTGGGCAGAATTAAAGGGGTGGGTGTGTTCGACAGAGAGAGCATGTGTGTTGCTGTGTGAGAGACTTGTAGGACGGGGTAGAAAGACGAATTCTAACCTTGACAGAGGGAGATAAATACACGAAGTGCGCGTGTGTGATTCCGATGCCCATAGGGAAATGAGATATGTATGTGTGTGAGAGAGATTGCACAATTCATTCACGTATCACTATCTATGATCATGGACGTGCATCGCTTGAACATAAATCAATATCTACTTCGTATTGTGGCCAAAGGTACAATATCGATTCAATGCTATAAAGATTGGACACTCATGTATCACATGTTTTTCTATTTAAATAAACCTTTTCAGTTGTGCATGCCAAAGTTACAGTGATGTTTCTTCAAACAACCAATGTAGGTATCATGTACATGCACCATTGTTACTCTTGCATCCAAAATCATTAGTCTTGGATGATTTAAGGTTCTATTATGAAGTAATATATGTAATATTCATATATGAATTCAATGGGTACGCAATTTATGAAATGGAGGCTATGTAGTCATATGAGGTAACACTTTTAAGTAGCGGACTACAATATCCATTTCTTTTTGTGTGCCTCTACACTAACACGTCAATGCATTATGTTTAAAGTAAATAACCAATTGCACTAAATTATCTATTTACACGAGAAATACATGGGCTGAGCGTTTGACCCCTTTTTTGTGAACGCACCACTACACCCGTACGATTGGTCGCGCCCGTGTGAACGTCCAAGTTATCGGCGCATCATCCCGAGTTATTGTCTTTTTTTCTGGGGTGGACTTCACACCAGTTATTAACTGCTGACACGTGCCCCGTGTACACAGTCTCGCATGACGTTCCCTCTAGCACGGTCCAAAATTAGTTGAAACTGGATACGAACGATCCCATGGGCGGAAAAATCTCCCGCCCCCTTCTAAAATTTCCGCCACCTTAGTATTTAGCATGCAAAATTCCCCTTTTGTCCTTGGTGCATAGAAACCAACAGTTACAATACCACCCTCATCTACATAATAGGTCGGGGCTGCTTTGGTAACTTCCGGTTCCCCCCACTACACGACACCCCCATTTCCTCTCCCCCTCCCGCAAAAACGACTAACTCCACAACACCAGAGCATCTCACATCACGCCGTCCGTACTTCATCGGCCTTTCTCCCCTCCCCTCTCAAAACCCTAGACTGCTCATCCAACGGCGTACCAGAGCCCATTCACTGCCAGCGGCGTCCACCTTGCCGGATCTGCTTCTGTGGCTGCATCTAACCCTCCCACCTCCCCTAGAAACAAGTAGACTGCTCATCCACCACTGTACCACAGCCCATTCAGTGTCGGCCTTGTCCATGGCGCTAGATCTGCTTCGCTGGTACTCTCGTCAACCGCAGCGCATCTACAGCGGCTCATTTGTACTCCCCATCGGAGACGCTTCGTCCACCCCCGGAGCCGTCCCACCGACGCCCCCGTCGACGACCTCTGATCCTCTTCGCCGACACCTTCCTCAACCCTACCGGAGCCGCTTCACTGACACCATCATCAACCCCACCGGAGTAGCTTCGCCTATACCATTTTCAACCCTACCGGGGCCGCTTTGCCAACTCACAAGTCCACGGCCTCAGATCCGCTTCCTCGCACCCTCATCCAACCTACCAGATCAGCTTCTGATGCCTTGTCCACGACCGCAGATCCGCATCGTCGACACCTGTAACGCCCTCGATGCGGCTATATCTCCCACGTGTCGAAGCACGACTTAGAGGCATAACCGCATTGAAAGCAATGTTGCAAGTGAGGTAATCTTCACAACAACCCATGTAATACAATAAGGGGAAAAGGATACATAGTTGGCTTACAATCGCCACTTCACACAATTACATGAATAAAACATTACAACATCCAAATACAATCAAGGTTCGACTACGGAACCAAAATAAAAGAAGAACCCCAAATGCGACAAGGTCCCCGATCAACCCCAACTAGGCTCCACTACTGATCAACTAGAACGAAACAACACAAAGGACAAGATCTTCATCGAGCTCCTCCTTGGGCTTGGTTGCGTCATCTGCATGGTACCCTCGGCACCTACAAGCTGGTTTTGGAAGTATCTGTGAGTCACGGGGACTCAGCAATCTCACACCCTCGCGATCAAGACTATTTAAGCTTATGGGTAAGGTAAAGGTATGAGGTGCAGCTGCAGCTAGTGACTAGCATATATGGTGGCTAACATACGCAAATGAGAGCGAGAAGAGAAGGCAAAGCACGATCGAGAAACTATGATCAAGAAGTGATCCTGGAACAACCTACGTCAAGCATAACTCCAACAACGTGTTCACTTCCCGGACTCCGCCGGAAAGAGACCATCATGGTTACACACGCGGTTGATGTGTTTTAATTAAGGTCAACTTCAGGTTTTCTACAACCGGACATTAACAAATTCCCATCTGCCCATAACCGCGGGCACGACTTTCGAAAGTTCAAATCCCTGCAGGGGTGTCCCAACTTAGCCCATCACAAGCTCTCACGGTCAACGAAGGATATTCCTTCTAGCGGGAAGACCCGATCAGACTCGGAATCCCGGTTACAAGACATCCTCGCCAATGGTAAAACAAGTCCAGCAAAGCCGCCCGATGTGCCGACATCCTGATGGGAGCTGCACATATCTCGTTCTCAGGGCAACACTGGATAGGTCAAGCTACGAGTAAAACCAGCCCTCAAGTTTCCCCGAGGTGGCCCCGCAGGCTGCCCATTT
>NC_057812.1:344076101-344108082 GCF_018294505.1 Triticum aestivum | reverse complement strand
TAAAGATGACCCTTGGGCTGGCCTAACCCAAGGAAAAAGAGGCTATTGGTCGTGGCAAGCCGACAGGGAAAGTGTTCCACGCCAAGCCGGCCACCGCTACACGTGGCCATGTCAACTGTATCTCTGCCGAAGAAGCTCAAGAGGATCCCAACGTCGTTCTCGGTACGCTCCTTGTTAATTGCCACCCGGCATCTGTTCTTTTCGATACAGGAGCCTCTCATTCATTTATATCCTAGAACTATGCTCGTTTGCATAACACCGCATTCTGTGACATGCCATCCACTATGGAAATTTCTACTCCCGGTTCTAGATGGCAAACCTCCAGGGTAAGTTATGGAAATGAAATCCAAGTCGACAGACTTGTTTTCCTTGCATCTTTGATAGCTCTCAAATCTTCAGATATTAATATCATCTTGGGTATGGACTGGATGTCAGCTCATCATGCCAAAATTGATTGCTTCTCTAGGACTGTTCAACTCACCCATCCTTCGGGGAAGATAGTCAATGTCTTGACCCGATTAGCCAAGCGACAATTATATTCTCTTAACGCCAGCCCTTTGCCAGACCTTGAGGACGTTCCGGTAGTCCGTGACTTCCCGGATGTCTTCCCAGAGGAATTGCCAGGTGTTCCACCTGACAGGGATGTTGAGTTCGTAATAGACCTCATTCCAGGAACCGTTCCGATTGCTAGAAGACCCTATAAGATGGCACCACTAGAACTAGCCGAGCTTAAGAAACAACTCGATGAGTCCTTGAAAAAGGGTTTCATCCGACCTAGTTCATCTCCGTGGGCTTGCCCCATCCTATTCGTCAAGAAGAAGGATGGTACGGACCGGATGGTTGTAGATTATCGACCTGTCAATTTGGTCACAATCAAGAACAAATATCCGCTCCCCAGGATCAACGACCTGTATGATCAGCTCGCTGGATCCTCAGTCTTCTCCAAGATGGATTTGAGGTTGGGCTACCATCAAATCAAAATCAGAAACGGGGACATTCCTAAAACGGCCTTTGTTACTCGTTATGGCCAATACGAGTACACCGTCATGTCCTTCGGTTTAACCAACGCTCCAGCCACCTTTTCTCGGTTAATGAACTCAATCTTCATGGAGTATTTGGATAAATTCGTCGTGGTTTATCTCGATGATATACTCATCTACTCCAAGAACGAGGAAGAACATGCCGAACATCTAAGGCTAGTGTTGAAGAAACTTCGAGAGCATCGTCTTTATGCCAAATTCTCTAAATGTGAATTTTGGTTGTCAGAAGTGACCTATCTGGGTCATGTAATATCTGGTAAAGGTATTGCTGTTAACCCTGAGCGAGTTCAAGCCGTCCTTAATTGGACTCCACCTGAATCGGTCAAGCAAGTTCGGAGTTTTCTGGGCTTAGCGAGCTATTGTCGTCGCTTTATCGAGAACTTCTCCAAAGTTGCTAAACCTCTAACCGAACTCCTCAAGAAAGATAAAAAGTTCGAATGGACTCCACAATGTGAGCACAGCTTTCAGGAACTGAAAAGACGCCTGACTTCTGCTCCCGTGCTGGTACCGCCAGACTTCTCTAAAGACTTTGTTATCTACTGCGACGCCTCGCGACAAGGATTAGGTTGCATTCTCATGCAAGATCGACATGTAATTGCTTACGCTTCACGGCAATTGCACCCACATGAGGAGAATTATCCTACTCATGATCTAGAGCTTGCAGTCGTAGTCTATGCACTTAAGACCTGGCGACATTACCTCCTCGGTAACCGTTGCGAAATATTCACTGATCACCAAAGTCTGAAGTACATTTTCACCCAACCGGATTTGAATCTCAGGCAAAGACGTTGGGTTGAGTTGATCACAGATTTCGACTTAGGAATAACTTACACCCCAGGGAAAGCCAACGTCATGGCTGATGCGCTAAGTCGTAAATCTTATTGTAACAACCTAATGTTACAACAAAGTCAACCGCTTCTCCATGAGGAATTTCGGAAGCTTAACCTTCACATTGTTCCTCAAGGTTTTCTTTCCACCTTGGTGGCGAAACCTACCCTTACGGATCAGATCATCAAAGCACAGAAGGTAGATCCGGGAATTTCCCGCATCAAGAGAAACATCAAGAAAGGAGTTGCGAATTGTTTCTCCATTAATGATCAAGGGGTCGTATACTTCGGGAATCGACTAGTGGTTCCCAAAGTGCGAAACCTGAGGCGATTGATCCTTAAGGAGGCTCATGAATCTCCTCTCACCATTCATCCCGGTAGTACTAAGATGTATCAGGACCTACGCCAGAGGTTCTGGTGGACTAGGATGAAGAGAGAAATTGCCCAGTATATTGCTAATTGCGACGTCTGCCGTCGTGTAAAAGCAGAGCATCAACGGCCTGCTGGCACCCTTCAACCCTTAGCTATTCCTGAATGGAAATGGGATAAAATTGGTATGGACTTCATTACCGGTTTTCCCAGGACCAAAAGAGGGAATAATGCTATCTTCGTCGTTGTTGATCGTCTTTCCAAAGTGGCCCATTTCTTACCTGTTCGCGAGAGTATAACCGCTAGTCAGCTGGCAGACTTATACATCTCCCGAATAGTGTCTCTCCATGGTGTTCCCTTGGAAATTAACTCGGATAGAGGAAGTCTTTTCACCTCTCGATTTTGGGAAAGTTTCCAAAACGCTATGGGAACCCGCCTTTCCTTTAGCACCGCTTTTCACCCTCAATCGAGTGGTCAAGGGGAACGCGTCAACCAGATTCTAGAAGACATGCTTCGAGCCTCTGTTATCTCATTCGGAATGGATTGGGAGAAGTGCCTTCCATTTGCCGAATTCGCTTACAACAACAGCTATCAGTCTAGCTTGGGTAAAGCCCCTTTTGAAGTTCTCTATGGACGACGGTGTCGAACACCCCTTAACTGGTCAGAAACCGGGGAAAGACAGTTCTTTGGCCCGGATATGATTCAGGAAGCAGAAGAACAAGTTCGCATCATTCATGAAAAGATGAAAACAGCCCAATCTCGTCAAAAGAGTCAATATGACCGAAAACATAAGGCTATGACTTTCGAGGTTGACGAGAAGGCTTACCTTCGGGTTACCCCTCTGAAGGGAACCCCTCGTTTCGGTATCAAAGGCAAATTGGCTCCTCGTTACATTGGACCTTTTCGCATTCTCGCTAAACGAGGAGAAGTTGCCTACCAGTTGGAACTACCTCCGCACCTCTCCAGAGTCCACGATGTCTTCCACGTTTCTCAACTCAGGCGTTGCTTCTCGGATCCTATCCGTGGAGTGGACCACGAAACGCTTGATCTCCAAGAAAATCTTACATATCGAGAGTACCCCATTCGTATCCTCGATCAGGCCGAGCATACCACTCGACGTCATAATATCAAGTTTCTCAAAGTACAATGGTCGCACCATTCTGAGGATGAAGCAACTTGGGAAAGGGAGGATCGTCTTCGACTTGAGTATCCCGCCTTCTTTCCGGAGGAACCCAAATCTCGGGACGAGATTCTTTTGAGTGGGGGTGAGTTGTCACACCCTAGTTAGCCATGCATTAGAGTGTTGCATCATGTTTACTCTTTCATCAGAAACCTGAAATGGGGATGACAGAACCCCCAGTCCCCTCTGAAACCAATTAGGGTTTACTAAAAACTTTTTCAATGAACCTGAAATGCCCTTCTAAAATGCCCATCATTTTTGTCTTGGTTCAGAACCTCTGCCAAAAGTGATGCACATTTTCCTAGGCCATCTTAGGGTTTTTAAATTAAATCATAAATATTTGAATTTGGGCATTTAAAATTATATAAAATATTTAAATGCTCAAATATCTCCAAACTAAAATGTTTCATGTTGGAAATAATCCAACTATGGACCAGGAGTAGTTTGGTGATTTTAGGAGTTGCCTAAGTATTTTTAATAAATCAACAAAGTTGCAGAAGTATTAAAAAACAGAAAACAGAAAGAAAATGGAAAAACTTACCTGACGCCAGCTCCCGGCCCACCTGCCGGCCCAGCCCAGCGCCGCTCCAGCGAGCTGCTTGCCGGCCAGGCAGGCAGGCAGGTGCCCGACGGCGACCGCAGCGCGCGCCACGCACCTGCTCGCCGCCTCGCCGCTTCCCTCGCCCGGTGACGTCGTGGATCGGTCTCCCTCTCTCCCCCGAACCCCCCAGACATCCCCTCTCCTCTCCAGCTCCTCCCCCTCGCGCTCCCCTGCCATGACCGACGCCACCACCGCCGTGCCTTCGTCGTAGCCGTGCTCCCCGCCGCCCGTGCGTCCTCTCATCGTGTCCAGGAGCTCCGCCGCTGTCCACTCCATTGAGCAAGCCGAGCCCCGAGCGCTCGCAACGCCCGAGTCCACCGCAACGACCTCGCCCGAACCGCCGTCGCCGGAGATCCCCTTCAACGCCGTCGTCGCTCCGGTCCATCCCCGGCCGCACCAAGGGCTTCGTCGCACTCACTGTGAGCTTAGCCATCTTCCCCCCTTCTTTTCTTGCTCCCGAGCCATGTAGCGACCTCCCGGAGCTCAACCGCACCCACCGCCGTGGAGCTCGTCGCCGACGTGCTCCCGGTCACCCTCCGGCCACTCCATGGTGTCCATCATGCTCACCGCGTCACGTAGCACCTAACTAGCTACTCCCCGCACCTCACCGATCCCCCTAGCGACAAGTTCAACTTTGGCCGAACTCCGGTGGCCGCCGAAGTCGTCGCCGGCGCCAACTCCGGCCACCCCGACCCCAACGGACTCCACCAAGAGCTGCGGCTCGACCTCAGCTCCTCTCCAGTGGCCTCCGCGGCTCGTTTGGTTGCCGGAACGGCAAAAACCACTTCCGCCGCCGCGTCGGGCTCGCCGGCGGCTAAACGCCGGTGCAGCCGACCCGGGTTTGACCACGGGTGGGCCCTGGTTGACTCCCCTGAGTCAATGACAGGTGGGGCCCAGCCCTGTTAATTAAACAGGTTTAGTTTTAATTAAACTTTAATTAATCTAATCACACTGACACGCGGGACCCACTGTCAGGTTTGACCCGGACGTGTCCCGTTGACCTGCTGACGTCACACTGACGTCAGGCTGACGCAATAATTGATTTTCTGGAATTAATCTAATATAGGAAATTCCAGAATATAGTTTACACTTTAAAAATTCATAACTTTTATTCTGTAACTCCAAATCAGACAAATTATATATGAAAAATGATCAGAAAAATCCAATCTATCCATCTGTACTATTTTCATGCATGATTAAACAAGTTAACCTGATGTTTAATACAGAACAAGGAAAAACACTTTAAAGGGCCATGTTTGAGTTTGAAAATTGAATATTTGATTCAAATTGGTTCAAACCCTTCTGGTCTTAGTTGCATTAGCCCAACACACTCATATTGCTATGTTTCATGCATGCATCATATTGTTGCACATTGTTTGGTGATGGTTGTGTATCGGTGTTCTTTGCGGCAGGTTCTGCCTCCGAGGAGTACCGTGATTACCCTAACGAAGAACCGTATCAGTGCATCGAACCATCAGGCAAGCAACCAACCATTTGATCATATCGATACAATCCCATGTTCTCGCTCCTGCTCTCTTTTACTGCATTAAGACAACGCGTTTCAAACTGCTGTGTGCTACGGTAGTTGAACCCACTTCCTCTGCATGACCTGTCATTGCCACAGTAACTAGATGAAACCCACTAGCATGTGTAGGAGTTGATTGAGCCATATGTATGTGTTGTTCCTACCTTGCTATGCCTGCTATGCTTAGAGTCGTGTCAGGTCTGGTTCATCTGGGTGATGGGCTAGAGTGAAATGTTTATGTCGGTAATGAGAGTGGTGTGGTGAACACGTTTTGGTAAAGGTATCGATGAGAGGCCATGTAGGAGTACATGGTGGGTTGTTTCATTGAAGCCGACCTTAAGCACTGAGATCTGTATGTGTGATTTAAGAATCAGCTACTACCATGCATTGGGCCCGAAACCAATGGACCCTCTCGGCTTCTTATTCACCCTAGTTCTCCGTCCAGGAGTTGCAAGTAGTTTCTGGTGTTTGTAGCCTACTGGAGGCCGTGGACAGCGCTGACCGTAGGGGTGGGCTGTGATGCGGTAGGTACGTGGCACGGTGTACCGAATACCCGTTAGGTATCTCGGGAACCCTGTTCACATCGTTCGGGGCCGTATGGGAAACCTCGGCCGGACTCCCTGCGGATGGAACCTGAATAGGCGATAAACCTGGACTGGAGGCTTAGGTGATTAGGTAGGTCGTGGCCGACACCCACGTTGGGCTTCCGCTTGAAGGTTGCCGAGTACATGTCGTGTAAGCGACGGTAAGTGGTGAGAGCGTGTAAGCGATGGTGTGCTCGGTTGGGCGCTACGGCGACCGTGGCCACGACGGCGACATCGCCGGCGGCGTGGAGCTCTCGGTCGAGGTGGAGCTAGGGCCTAGAGGTCGGGAGAGACCAGGGAAGAAGGGGGAAACGCTCCGGGGGCTCACCGCGGTTGCAGTGGGCGTCGAAGCGGGCTCGGGGACGCGCCGGAGACGACGAATTTGACGGCGACGGTGGTCGGAGTCCGAAGAGGGGAACGGCGACGTGGCGGCGATGCAGGGCTTCCGGAGACCCGTGGAGCGGTGGGGAGGAAGAGGGAGTTGTGGCGGAGCTTCTGAGCTAGTCGGGGGAGCGAGGGGTGGTCGGAGACGACCGCTACGGCGAACGGTGGCGACGGTGGTGTTCGGCCGTGTGAGAGAGAGAGCGAGGGAGAGGAAGGAGAGCTCCACGCCGCCGGCGATGTCGCCGTCGTGGCCACGGTCGCCGTAGCGCCCAACCGAGCACACCATCGTGCTCCACACATCACCAGGAGCACGTAGAACGCACCAACACCTCCCCAAACCCCCTGCAACACTGATCCCGACCGCACCCGAACTCCGGCCGCCGCAGCCGAGCTCGCCGCCGTCAACTCCGGCCACCCCGAGCCCAACCACCACCACCAATAGACGCGGCTCAACCTCAGCAACACGTAGATGCCTTCCGCCGTCCATTTGGTCGCCGGAATGGCAAAAAGCACTCTCGCCGCCGTCTCGGATCTCGCCGGCGTCATGTCGCCGGTGGGGTTTGACTTGACCGACCTGGGGTTTGACCCCCCAGGGTCACTGACGCGTGGGCCCTGTCGGCCAGATGGTTAGGTTAGCGCTAACTACTGTTAGTCAACCCCCCCTGACACTGACAGTGGGCCCCAGCGCCACTAATTAGTAATTAGAATTAATTTAAATCTGTTTAACCCCCCCTGTCACTGACGTGTGGCCCCCACACGTCAGGTTTGACTTCAGCCAGCCGCAGTTGACCACTGACGTCATGCTGACGTCATACTGGCGCAATAATTATATTTCTGGATTTAAATTAAATCAGGAAATTCCAGAATATTAATTAAACTTCCAAAATTCATAACTTTTATTCTGTAACTCCAAATTGGACAAATTATATATGAAAAATGATCAGAAAAATCCAATCTATCCATCTGTACTATTTTCATGCATGATCAAACAAGTTAAATTGATGATTCAAGCAGAACAAGGAAAAGCACTTTAAAAGGCCATATTTGAATTTGAAATTTGAATCTTTGATTCAAATTTGTTCAAACCCTTCTGGCTTTAGTTGCATTAGCCCAATACACTCATATTGCCATGTTTCATGCATGCATCATATTGTTGCACATTGTTTGGTGATGCTTGTGTATCGATGCCTTTGCGACAGGTTCTGTCCCCGAGGAGTACCGTGATTACCCTAACGAAGAACCGTATCCGTGCATCGAACCATCAGGCAAGCAACCAACCATTTGATCATATCGATACAATCCCATGTTCTCGCTCCTGCTCTCTTTTACTGCATTAAGACAACGCGATTCAAACTGCTGTGTGCTACGGTAGTTGAACCCATTTCCTCTGCATGACCTGTCATTGCCACAGTAACTAGATGAAACCCACTAGCATGTGTAGGAGTTGATTGAGCCATATGTATGTGTTGTTCCTACCTTGCTATGCCTGCTATGCTTAGAGTCGAGTCAGGTCTGGTTCATCTGGGTGATGGGCTAGAGTGAAATGATTATGTCGGTAATGAGAGTGGTGTGGTGAACACGATTTGGTAAAGGTATCGATGAGAGGCCATGTAGGAGTACATGGTGGGTTGTTTCATTGAAGCCGACCTTAAGCACTGAGATCTGTATGTGTGATTTAAGAATCAGCTACTACCATGCATTGGGCCCGAAACTAATGGACCCTCTCGGCTTCTTATTCACCCTAGTTCTCCGTCCAGGAGTTGCAAGTAGTTTCTGGTGTTTGTAGCCTACTGGAGGCCGTGGACAGCGCTGACCGTAGGGGTGGGCTGTGATGCGGTAGGTACGTGGCCGGGTGTACCGAATACCCGTTAGGTATCTCGGGAACCCTGTTCACATCGTTCGGGGCCGTATGGGAAACCTCGGCCGGACTCCCTACGGATGGAACCTGGATAGGCGATAAACCTGGACTGGAGGCTTAGGTGATTTGGTAGGTCGTGGCCGACACCCACGTTGGGCTTCCGCTTGAAGGTTGCCGAGTACATGTCGTGTAAACGACGGTAAGTGGTGAGAGCGTGTATGAAGAAGTACACCCCTGCAGGGTTATCATGATCTATTCGAATAGCCGCGTCCGCGGTAAAGGACTACTTGGTTGCCTATACAGTTCATAGACAAGTAAATGGAAACTACTAAAAGCCTCAAGATAAGTGTGAGTGCCGAGGATGGCTCTTCCGTAGGAAGACGGAGGTGGATCCTCGGTAGTGTATTGAATTGGTGAGTAGTGGACTCGTGTATGCAAAACCATTTCAAGTTGGAGTCTCGTAGGTTAGCCTAGCCAAGAGTCAAAGCTGGCTTGCTGCAACAACTCCACCAACCCTTCTTGATAATATGCATGTATGTAGGATCTGATGTAAGTCTTGCTGAGTACCTTTGTACTCATGTTGCTATAATTTAATTTTTTTTACAGAAGACGCTGCAACCCCTTCTGATGGGTTCTACGTAGACGTTGACATCAATGAGTAGGCTAAGGCCCAGGTGGTGATCCTGAGCTTGTGAAGGACCACGTAGTATAGCTAGGCTTTCCAAGCCTCTTTTATTTTACTACTTGTCTGTACCCAGACAAGTTACTTCCGCTGCTGGTTTGTATGACTGTATGACTTGAATGCTGGGTCGTGTGACCCGTACCTTTGTGTATGTTATGTATGGCTCTCTGAGCCTTAAATAAAGTACTTGTGTCATAGAGTCATGTTGTGATGCCTTGTTGTATTTGCACATATCGAGCATATTGTGTGTATGATTGAAATGCTTGGTATGTGTGGGATCTGACTATCTAGTTGTTTATCCTTAGCAGCCTCTCTTACCGGGAAATGTCTCCTAGTGTTACCACTGAGCCATGGTAGCTTGCTACTGCTCTGGAACACTTAGGCTGGCCAGCATGTGTCCTTCTTCATTCCTGTGTCTGTCCCTTCGGGGAAATGTCACGCATTGAGTACCGGAGTCCTGTTAGCCCGCTACAGCCCGGTTTACCGGAGTCCTGCTAGCCCAGTGCTACAGCCCGGACCCACTTGCTGATGACCGACACGTTCGTTGCTGGGTCATGGATGCCTGTCCCTGTAAGTCTGTGCCACTTTGGGTTTACGACTAGCCATGTCAGCCCGGGCTCCTTATCATATGGGTACTAGCGACACTATCATATACGTGTGCCAAAAGGCGCAAACGGTCCCGGGCAAAGGTAAGGCAACACCCGTGGGAATACCGTGCGTGAGGCCGCAAAGTGATATGAGGTGTTACATGCTAGACCTATGTGGCATCGAGTCAGGGTCCTGACAAAACCCTACGGTTTATATAGACACTCGAGGGGGCTAGGGTTACACAGAGTCGGTTACAAGTAAGGAGATCTACATATCCGTATTGCCAAGCTTGCCTTCCACGCCAAGGAGAGTCCCATCCGGACATGGGACGAAGTCTTCAATCTTGTATCTTCATAGTCGAACAATCCGGCCAAAGGATATAGTCCGGCTGTTCAGATACCCCCTAATCCAGGACTCCCTCAGTAGCCCCTGAACCAGGCTTCAATGACGATGTCCGGCGTGTAGATTGTCTTCGGCATTGCAAGGCAGGTTCTTCCTCCGAATACTTCATAGAAGATTTTGAACACGAGGATCGTGTCCAGCTCTGCAAAACGAGTTCCACATACCACCGTAGAGAGAATAATATTTCCACAAATCTAATCTGCTGACGTACCCCATAGTGTGACATCACACCACAGCCAGGTCTTTATTCGAATCGTTTTTCATAACCCATCTCAGCGTGTTTCGCGAGGCAATTTCCTTGGCACGTCTTGTAGAAGCAGAGATCGTGTCCCCTTTATCACGGGATTCTCATCAATACGGATGTGGGTAACCCAACCATGCCTATGGGTAGGACTCCTAGATCTTAGGCAAGTCCCAAACGGTCACGAGGAGGACACTTGATATTCACCCTCTTTATAAAGGGGACAAGGCTTTTTCCTCTCGATCTTAATCGAATCCGCCTCCCGCCTCGAGTTCCAACACCCAAAGCTCAGGTTTAGGCACTTCGTACCTTCAACTATGTCCGGATCCAACCTTCAAGGTCGGTGGATGCCTTCCTCCGTCACGGAGGAGGACATCAAGAAGTTGAGAGAGGCCAGATATCTGATCGCCAAAATTTCGCATCGGCTGCCTGCCCAAGGGCAAGTCGTCCCTACTCCCGAAACCAACGAGAGCGTCGTGTTCGTCTCCCACTTCCCCTGAGGACTAGGCCTCACTCTGGATCCCTTTGTTAGGGGTCTTATGTTCTATTATGGGCTAGATTTTCACGATCTAGCCCCGGATTCCCTTCTTCACATTTCCTCATTTATTGTCATATGTGAGGCCTTCCTCCGCATTACCCCTCACTTCGGCTTGTGGCTCAAGACCTTCGATGTGAAGCCGAAGATGATCGAGGGGCAGCACGCAGCGTGCGGAGGCGCTTCAATAAGCAAAATCGCTGACGCTCCATGGCCTGAGAGTAGCTTCCCAGAGGTGTCCAAATTGTGGCAGCGGGAGTGGTTCTACATCACAGCTCCCCGAAGTGCCAAGTGGGTAGCTGCCCCCACCTTTCGCTCAGGCCCCCCACCACAACTGATGTCATGGATCAGTAGGGGGCTGAGCTGGGGTCCAGCCAAGGACGTGCCAATACTGCAAAGCCATATCCGAGATCTCTTTGAGAGAGATTTCAGTCTGGTTATGGTAGTGCAAGTTATGCTAGTTCGTTGAGTCCAGCCTTGCAAACACCGTCCCCTCCGCATGTGGGAGTTCAACCCGGAGGGACCACGAGCTATCCAACACTTCCTCGGCATGACGCCCAAGGAGATGTACAAATTGTTCTTCGGACCACAAATAATGTGTCTGGACATCACTGAGGATGCAGGTCTAAGCTGCAATCGCCCAGATACCCAAGTAAGTAGCCCCGCATCCGAACACACTATCCGTTTATTTATCGCAACATCGCCCTAAAAAAGCCGCTCTTTAACCAGGATTGGATAGCGAAGGCAAAGTTGATCAGGTGTCCGGCCCCCCTCCCTGAGACCTCACCAAATCCCGTGCTAACTAGGATGCTGGAGATCGCGCCTTATCAAGCGCCCTTAGGAGAAGATAAAGGGGGGAACAAGGAGGCAAGCGCCTCCGCGAAGGAGGTTAGCCGGGGAGGAGGGACTGAAACTTCCTCTCCCTAGGGAAGGAAGAGGACCACCTCCGAGGACCCGCAGACAATGGTCTCCAAACGGGGGAAGAAATCTTCGCTGGAGGGTCCTACCCCGGGGGCTACCCCGGCCGCCCTATGCCCTCAAGGGGATCAGCCCTCCACCAAGCTGTAAGTAAAAGGGTACTTAATAATGAAAATACCTCGCTTTACTTCTGAGGAAAATAACCGAAGCATTTATCTTGCAGTTCGGATCTTAGCCCTTCTCAGCAGAGCTCGTCTTCAGGGGATCTTCTTCCAGAGATGATGGAGAGTGAAACGCCTCCCCCTGCCATACCGCCTCATGAGGCAGGCGACCCCGAGGTGTCGTCGCGGAGGGTTTCTCCTGATCCGGCAAGGTCAGAAGGCAATCCTATGGTCACCCGAAGTCCTCAGTATCCGGCTCTTGAAGAGAGCAATCGAAAGAGTCTGACACCGTCTGGTGTGCGGTCGGACATACTGAGGGATCTGCTAGAGCGAGCGGCTATCTTAGAAGAGCACCGCACGTTGATGGGTACGGTGATTGAAAGGATTTCGTCCATCGAAAGCGGGTTGCACGAAGCCTTTATGAGTCTACTGACGGGTTTTGAGGTATGCGAAATGATGCACATTTTTGACAGTACCACACATTTTTAGACATGCCCTGTGTAGATAGTAGCCCCTGAGACTCTGGGTGCTGTCGAAGACGACGGCGCACAGAGGATCATAGTCCCAGGAATAATCGTGCCGCCTTAATATGCAGGTGGCGGAGGGTCCGGTGGCCAGCCGGACTAATGAGTTTGCCGAGCTAAAGCGGCAGCTTGACGTGGCAGATGCTGACATCGTACTTGTCAACAAGGGGCTTGACGAGGGACAGGGTATGTGATTCCTCCGGCGACACATGGAAGAGGAGCATGATGCCGGTATCTATAATAAGTGTGTGAATGCAGATGGAGCTGCGGCCGTGGAGAACCTTCGGGCGGAACTTTCCCGAGCCAAAGAACAAGCTAGGAAAAGCGATGCGGCTGCCCTAAAGGCAGTTAAGGAGCTGAAAGCCGAACAGGATGCTCACTGCCAAAGCAAGGAGGAGATAGCCAGGATGGATGTGGAATTGAAGAATGCCGCTGACCGTTACAAGCTTCTTGAAAAGGAAGATCGAGCGAAGAGGACAGACCTGGAGAAGGCCACGATGGCGACCAAAGACACCCGCTCTACAATGAGAGTGATGAAGGAGGAGCTGCGTCAAGCCGGGGATATCGTGGCTGCAAAGCCCTTTATGCTATGGATGAAGTTCGGAGATCCTAGGTACGCCCCTTTGGACCGGCTGTGGAGTTCTGCGGATGCATATCTGGACTTAGCGGCGAGTGCTGCCGATGCGGCCAAATACTTCTGAGATCAAAAATATCACGAAGTGGAAAAGCTGTTATGGTCACAATTTAACGTTCTAGAGCGTCCTCTTCCATTGACTGATCGGTTGGCCGAATGGGCCGAGCTGAGTAGGTTGTCCGGACTCGCCATGAGGTCTGTTGTGGATCATCTGTGGCCGTAAAGGCCAAAGCCAAACAATTATTTTAATTTGGTGCAGCAGTTCCTTGGTGCAGTGCCGCACATCAAGGCGATGAAGAGGTCGGCGTGCGTAGAGGGTGCGCGGATGGCCCTTGCCCGTGTGAAGACATACTGGGCGGAGATGGAGGCCACCGCCATTGCAGCCCAAGATTCGGACGAGAGCCGAGTACCAGCCGAGCACTACTTTCGAGAAGTTCTTGAGGGCGCCCGTTCAATAGAAGCGCAATGCTCGAAGAATATTATGTTCTAATGACATGTATTCCCATTGAAAAACAATGTTTTACTGAATTGTAAAGGCTATTTTATACTTGTGCCTGAAAGAATTATAATACCTCCTGTGCGGCTGTTTATGTATATATGTATATAACCTGAAAGATGACAGTCGTCGGCTTCAGCCCCCACGCATGTAATGCGGGGGTGCTCGCAGAAGACGCATGTTCACACTTAATCCAACGTCTTGATCCATTAAGGACGTGATAGCACAGAGAACTAGGCAATCGGACTATAATGCTTTAACACTTTCACTTAGCCAGAGGAGTTTGACAGTGGGGCTACTATATAGCCCCTGTTGGCTCCGCGCTCATCCGAATTCGGGGCGCATAGATGCCTGGCCGGGAAACGACCCTTCGTTAAGGCGGAGGAATCCCGAAGATTCCGCTAGTTCATCGAGTGGTTGACCAGTCTCACGCTATATCATGATAGTCAGTTGGGCTCGGGCAAGACCGGCTACTCGCTACGACGCACGGGAAGGCGAGCTAGCAGGTGCGTTCGTCTCCTGGGAGCAGCCCGAGCACGATGACGTGCTCAGCGGCGAGTTGAGCTTGCACTAGCCACGACCGCTTCATGAACGGCGGCGAGGAGCTGTCGGCTCTGGTGGCTCGGGGAGTTAGAGGATGCAGACGAGCACGGGGAGCAGGGGAGAAGACGGTGGAGCTCACAGCGGTTCTGTTGGTGCCTCTGGCGAGCTCGGGGGCATGCTATGGATGACGAATCGGCAAGGGCGGTCGGTGGCGCCCGAGGTTGAAGATGAGGTCGGGGACAACATGACAGAGCGTCCTGGCTTGTGCTTGTTAAGGGGGTAGCTTCCCGGCGTCGAGGCGGACAGTGGGGATAGCACGGGGAGGCGCGAGGATGGTTGTGGCCGCGAGAACTACGGCGGCGCGTCCATGGCGGCTTCAGCCATGGGTGGAGGGGAGTGAGGAAGAGGCGAGGGGGATGACTAGAGAGGCCGGCTCGATCAATACGGCGGTGGCGGGATCGTTCGAGGTGTCGCGCTCGCGGGAGGGCAGGTAGGCAGCTCGCGTGGCACGCGGAGCACGCGCGCGCGTCGGGCACGCGCCCTGTCCGACTGGCGGGAGGACGACAACAACTGGCACAAGCCAGTGGCCTAGCCCGCACAGTGCTAGGCCAAGTGGGCGCCAGGTAAGCCACAGGTAACCTCTTCCTTTTCCTGTTTTCTTTTACTATTTTGTTTTCTTTGTTCTGATTTAGTTTAGGAACTAAATCATTTTAGATAATTCTGAAAATTATTTTGGAGGTTAACTGAATTATTTCAGGGCTCCACAAATAACTTCAGAATATTTGGACCATTTAAAAAGAAAATATATATAGCATTTAAATGGCTCAAATTCAAATACTTTTGTGTTAATTCAAAATCCAAAGATGACCTAAAAATATATTCATCATTTTTGGGAGAGGTTTTCACCTTAACCAGAAATCATGAACTTTTCTTAGGGACATTTTGGGTTTATTGAAAAAGATTTTAATCAAGCCTAGATGGATTGATTTAGTGCTATGGTTTGAACAATCCCCATTTCAAGTTTAAAAGAAATTTAGACATGATGCAACAAATGACTAGCTAGCTCAGAGCATACCAGAACTAGGTGTGTGACAACTCGCCCCCACTAAACAAGAATCTCGTCCTGAGATTCAAGAAGTGGAGTAAGAAGACAGAGAGGTCACAAAACTATCACAGTCTTCTCGATCCAACTGTCCTTCTCGAAGATACCGATATATTGCATCACATTGGTCTTGACGTCTTTGTCTTCGAGATCTTCATCCAGCACGATGACGACGGAAGGAAACTCTACAGGAAACGATCTTCTCAAAGATCGAGCAACTCAAGATCAACTCATGGAGTGAGACGTTGAAACATCTCTTGGGCTGAGACACAAAACACACATCGAGAGAGATGGGAGGTAATAGATGACAAGGGTTCAAATTGGTAGGCAACAATTCCACACTGGAGTAGGATGGTGCATGGTTTCAAAGTAGCGAGGTGGTAATTGCCATGATTCCATAATGGGACACCTTAGGGAAAGGTGACTCGTAGAGCATTTCCCTTAAGTGGCAAAAAGAATTACTTTTGATACAAACATCATTGAAACTCTTTATACCAGCCTGAGGTAATCACAAACGATCATTGGAAGGGGTTCGAAAGAATGGCATACTCCGACTAGGATGGATGATGTGGACTACCTTGTTGAAGACAACGCAATGGATGATTTTGCTTATCATCGAAAATGGATGGGACCCATGGTAAGCCCACTTTTGAAGATGATCCCGAATAGCAATTACTGAAAAGGCAGACCATAGGTGAAATGGGACAAAGGCGGGTGCAAGTTGGGAACAAAATGCAAATGCTGGGAATGATTCTGGTGACTGGGGAAGAACTCAACAGTCGAGAGTGTTCCAACGTTCCAATGGTTATAGAATCATCGAGGAAACTGAGAGCACAGGATCCCTAAGGAACAACTTCAAGAATAAGTCACACTAAATCCTCATGGAGAAGATGGTTAAATAGCTCAATCAAGATACTACAATGATAGATCTTCTGGCTAGGTGTGTCAGCTAGAACATCGACCTTGCCGGGGACCTACATCATAGATCTTGGAAAAGTTCCAACCATCATATCTGCCTGAGATTCAGATCTGGTTGGTAACAGGATATTCCAGACCCATCGAGTCTAGAAGAAAATGAAAGTTTGCAACACAAATCGACGAGATGGCGTTGTGAGATTCTCGGAAAATGGACTATGGTAGTAAGCTCCAAAACATGAGCTGGTTCTGCTAACACATGTGAACATGTTGTCCCAGACAAGCATGACCACGTAGTAGTCTTTTAATAAAAACACTACCGAGTTCTGGTGGGGAACCGTCATCAAGGATAACAAAGTCATTGCATAAGGCATGCTCTTAAGAAGGAATGTCTTCTCCTTGAACAAATCAATCAGTGGCTTGGTGTGCTAGGGAATACATATGGAGTGGAGGTAATTAATCTACCAAACCATAGAATACATTTGCACATGCATAAATGACCTGGGATGGTACCAGAGGAAATAGAAACAAACCTTTCTCAAATTCATGGCGGCAACTTACACCTAATGCACGTGAACTTGGAGAAAGTCACTTCTTTCACCCAAACATATACCTCATGAGCGGAACACGAAGGCAATGCTTACAAAAGTTCCAACACTAGCTCAATGTTCAACATGAATCATGGATGAGACAAGATGCTGCTGATGGGCTCAACAACAACTCATCGGAATTTCCATATCACTGGAATTCCACCATTATGTGAACAATGTGATAGTATTGGTCAGACCAAAGGATGTAATGGTGTATGATCGAGGAACAACCACGAGTAAGACAACATTATGAATATTGTTGGTTCTAACTTGATTTGGCGATAGCCCACACTCAAATCAAGGTTTGGACAAGATGATAGATTCAACAACCGATCACGAGGAACAATCGATGAAGATATAATCTCTCGCCAACACACACACACACAAGATATCCCCTTTGGAGTGAACTAAGTGGATTAAGCTTTTTTCTTCCAACTCTCCAAGTTGTTGTTTTAGCTTAACTAATTAGTCCAGAGGTATCTAACATGGATTCTTGGAGAAAGAGTGGCTTACAAGAAAACCAACTTGATCACGAACTCAACATAGCGGTCAGGTGACAACCTGGTAACACTTCCGAGAACATATTCGGAAAATCACGAACCACCGATATGTTATTAAGCTCGGGAGCATTAAGGCAAAAATGATGTGATCAAAAGTGCGAGGGATTGAAATAATGCAAACTCATTGATCGAGGAGTGCACCAGGAAAATGGACTAGGTAGCACAATCTATCTTAGAATGATGATTCAATAACCAACACACTAAGAATGGGATTATCGTCCATTAACTACCAAGCAACACGGTAGCTAGGAGTATGGATTTCACACATCACAATTCACTTGTCGGTATTCTGGTTGTGACAACACGACACCGAGGAATGAATAAGGATGGCGAGAAGTATCACTACGTCAAGAGTTCATAAGGGAAGGTGCAATTCTCATGACATTCCTGACATAAAGTGAATAATACTTCAGGGTAGAACAGACCAATAGCTTGATTGCATTTGATCTGCGAAATACAACTGCTTTGACCCAATCCTAGAAATGGATGCGGTACTGGAGTTTGTTTCTCCTAGTCATTCTGAACTAGAATGGCTTGATGGACCACAAGAACGATAGGCACCGATGAACGAATGCTCACATACTCTTGACTATCAATTGATAGATGAAGGTCGGAGTATAACTGAAGGGGGACACCTCAAAGGAAACATATACTTTCTGAGTTGTGGATGCATAGATTAGTATGCCGAACGAGTTCAACATATTTCTTCTGGATAACCCATGCAGAAAGGTAGAATTGGTAGAGTCACGATGTAGAACGGAGAACTCATCAAGAGCACTCCGGTTGTGATCTTTTGGTTCAAAGGAACTTCTGCCACAAGCACTTCATGGTATTTGGAAGAAGGAAATACGACAAACCTCGAGGACTATCGCAAGGTTACTAATATCCTAAAGGAACTAGCAACACTATCAACATGAAGCAAGTAGGATGAATCTTGGGCTTAAGAACCCAGAAATAGAATATCTACTACTAAATGGCATCACGGGATGCTTTCAAGAATGATGGCCAGAATCATCACACTGGGGATACGAAAGCATTGCTAAATTCTCGAGGACACCTAGGGTCATAATACTAACTCCAAGATACACGTCAAGGCAACGGGGTACCTCAACACACCGATTAGTGTGCTTAATCTGGCCAAAAATACAACGGGAACATGGAGGAAAGATTTGCAAGTGCATCAGACTATTCAGAGACCTGGGATGACTCAGACAGCATAACGGTTGTAAATGCTCAAAATGATTTGAGACATCGTGCAAAATGGTGGCATAACCACTCAACATCACAATATCAAAGTTCTGAGACCAATTATGAACACACGGAAGTAGTAGAGACTAAACTGAGGCTTGAATCCATCAATCCTATAAGTCTCTATCATAGTAACTCGTCATCCTGATAGATAGATGAGAAGGCCTAGTTCTTAATCCCCATAGAAAAGAAGAGGATGACTCAGATCAGAAGGTCATGAGGATAAGGAGTAAAAAGAGCCTTACGTTCCCATCCACAATCAATTCCCTTATATAACTAAAGCATTTCTAGACACGACTTCGACCAGTTTGGCTTGGTAATCCTACAGGTAGTCAGGCTCTGATACCAAAGCTGTCAGGACCCCGATTCTAAGTCACACCGATCTAGCCTGTAACACCTCATATCACTTTGCGGCCTCACACACGGTATTCCCACGGGTGTCGCCTAACCATGGCCCGGGACCGTTTGCGCCTTTTGGCTCACATATATGATAGTGTCGCTAGCATCCATATGACAGAGAACCCGGGCCGACATGACTAGTCGTGAACCCAAAGTGGCAATAACTTATGGGAACAGGCATACATGAATCAACATTGAGCATGTCAGTCAGCAGCGTGTGAATCCGGGCTGTAGCACTGGGCTAACAGAACTCCGGTAACCCGGGCTGTAGAAGGCTAGGTAGGACTCCGGATGTCACCGCGTGACATTTCCCCGAAGGGACAGACACATGAACGAAGTGAAACACATGCCGGCCAGTCAAGTGTCCTGAGTAGTAGTGCTGGGCTAGCAGGACTCCGGTGAACCGGGCTGTAGTGGACTACTATGGCTCATGGAAGCACAAGACTACATTTCCCCATAAGAGAGGCTACCAAGGATAAACAACTAGGTTGTCGGATCCCACACATACCAAGCATTTCAATCATACACACAATATGCTCGACATGTGTAAATACAACATGGCATCACAACATAACTCTACGACTCAAGTATTTATTCATTAGGCTCCGAGGAGCGAGATATTACAAACATGGGTCTCATGACCCAACATACAGAGCATACAAGCAACAAGCACATGCGGAAGCTTAACTTGTCTGAGTACAGACAACTACAAATGAAAAAGGCTGAGAAGCCTGACAATCTACCAGACCCTGCCGAGGGCACAAGATCGTAGCTGAGGTATCAAGCTAAACGTCGAAGTACACAAGGAACTACTAGTGAGACTGAAGTCTCTCTGCAAAAACATAAAATAAGAAAACGTGAATACAAATGTACCCAGCAAGACTTACATCAGAACTATCTACATATGCATCACTATCAACAAAGAGGGTGGCGGAGTTTAACTGCAGCAAGCCAGCTTTGACTCGGTGGCTATCCTGAACTACGACTGCAAGTAACTCTTTTGCGGTGGCGCACACGAGTCCACATATTCACCATATCAATACTCCACTATGGATCCGCTCCCGTCTCCCTACGAGAACGTCATCCATAGAACTCACGCTTATCTTGCGTATTTTAGAGTATCCACTTCCACTTGTCTATGAACTATGCAAGGGGTCCAAGTTTCCATATCCAAGGAATCCGACTATTCGAATAGATAATGATAACCCTGCAGGGGTGTACTTCTTCACACACGCTCTCGCCACTTATCGCCCTGTACACGTCATGTACCTCGGCAACCTTCAAGCGGAAGCCGGGCGAGGGAGTCGGCCACGACCTGACTAACCACACAAGTCTCTCGTCCAGGTTTATCGCCTATTCGGGTTCCATCCGCAAGGAGATCCAGCCGAGGTGTCGCTTATGGCCCCAAACGATGTGAGCAGGGTTCCCAAGCCCACCATCCGGGTGCCACTTGGTACACCATGCCACTGTGCCTAGTCTGTCCCAAGCCCACCTGTATCGGGTGCCACTTGGTAGACTACTAACACTACCTACAAACACCAGAAACTAGTTGCAACTCCTGGACAGAGATCGAGTTGATTAATAAGCCGAGAGGGGCCGAGTTACCGGAACCCAATGTGTGGTAGTAACTGTTCATGGATCAGAAACACAGAACTCAGTTCCTGAGAACGGCTGCAATGAGACAACCCACCATGTACTCCTACATGGCCTCTCACCGCTACCTTTACCAAATCGTGTTCACACACTTAGCTCACACAATAGGACATGTTCAACACCATTCCAATTCATCCCCGATGAATCAGACCTGACTCAACTCTAAGAAGTAGCGGGCATGACGAACAAGCATGAATGAGTAGGGACATCAGGGCTCAAACAACTCCTACTCATGCTAGTGGGTTTCATCTATTTACTGTGGCAATGACAGGTCATGCAGAGGAAAAAGGGGTTCAACTACCGCATCATGTAACAGTTGAATCATTGTTGTCCTAATGCAGTAAAAGAGAGCAGGACCGAGAGAGTGGGATTGTATCAGAATGAACAAGGGGGTTTTGCTTGCCTGGCACTTCTGAAGATATTATAGCTCTTCATCGGTGTCATCAAACTCATCGTCGGGATACGCCTACCGAGAGGGGACAAGCACCGACAATAGAGAAGAACACAATCAATGCAATTGCGACAATATGATGCATGATCATGACATGGTAATATGCTATGATTTGTACTAATGCATCTAGCAACTATTTAAATGAAGTCCATATGAACCAAGGGTTCATATGCAAACTCCATAAGGGGTATTTAAAATGCCATTATCATGTTTTCACTTATACAGGGGTATAAGTTGGTTGAACATGCATGAAAATAGCATAAATGGATAGATTGGATTTTTCTGATAATTTTTCATATATAATTTATTTCATTTGGAGTTACGGTTGATTTTCTATGATTTTTAGAAGTTTAGGCAATTTTCTGGAATTTCCTGTAAAAGAATAAATCCAGAAAATGTTTTATTGCTTCAGCATTATGTCACAGTGACGTCAGCGGGTCAACAGGGTGGCCAGGGTCAAACTGACCAGTGGGTCCCGCGCTTCAGTGACTAAACTAACTAACTTGGTTAATTAGTATTTAACTAAGCTAACCTAGGTTAATTAGGCGGGCTGGTCCCGCATGTCAGTGGCACGGGTGGGCCGTTAGCACTAACCTGATCGGGGTTAGGCCGGTGTCTAGTCGCTGACGAGGTGCCGAGATAGCGGCGATGCGCGGAATAGCACCACAGGCCATGGTTCATTTCTCTGGTGGCACCGTTGGAGTTCTGGACCTCGTCCGCGTCGATTGGTGGCAGAACGGGACCAAATGGTCGCCGGAGACGACGACGGCGACCAAATCAGCGGTGACCGGAGCTCGGGCAGAACCGACTACTTGCTACGACGCATGGGAAGGCGAGCTAGTAGGTGCGTTCGTCTCCTGGGAGCAGCCCGAGCATGATGACGTGCTCAGGGGCGAGCTGAGCTTGCACTAGCCACGACCGCTTCATGAACGGAGGCGAGGAGCTCTTGGCTCTGGTGGCTTGTGGAGTTAGAGGATGCAGACGAGCACGGGGAGCAGGGGAGAAGACGCTGGAGCTCACAGCGGTTCTGTTGGTGCCTCTGGCGAGCTCGGGGGCGTGCTGTGGACGACGAATCGACGAGGGTGATCGGCGGCGCCCGAGGTTGAAGATGAGTTCGGGGACAACACGGCAAAGCATCCTGGCTTGCGCTTGTTGAGGGGGCAGCTTCACGGCGTCGAGGCGGACAGTGGGGATAGCACGGGGAGGCGCGGGGATGGCTGTGGCCGCGAGAACTACGGCGGCGCGTACATGGCGGCTTCAGCCATGGGTGGTGGGGAGTGAGGGAGAGGCGAGGGGGAGGACTGGAGAGGCCGGCTCGATCAATACGGCGGTGGCGGGATCGTTCGAGGCGTCGCGCTGGCAGGGGAGGGCAGGCAGGCAGCTCACGTGGCACGCAGAGCACGTGCGTGCGTCGGGCATGTGCCTTGTCCGACTAGCGGGAGGACGACGAAGACTGGCACATGCCAGTGGGCTGGGCTGCATAGCGCTGGGCCAAGTGGGCGCCAGGTAAGCCACAGGTAACCTCTTCCTTTTCCTGTTTTTCTTTTACTATTTTGTTTTCTTTGTTCTGATTTAGTTTAGGAACTAAATCATTTTAGATAATTCTGAAAATTATTTTGGAGGTTAACTGAATTATTTTAGGGCTCCACAAATAACTTCAGAATATTTGGACCATTTAATATATATATATATATATAGCATTTAAACGGCTCCAATTCAAATACTTTTGTGTTAATTCAAAAATCCAAAGATGACCTAAAAATATATTCATCATTTTTGGGAGAGGTTTTCACCTTAACCAGAAATCATGAACTTTTCTTAGGGACATTTTGGGTTTATTGAAAAAGATTTTAATCAAGCCTAGATGGATTGATTTAGTGCCAGGGTTTGAACAATCCCCATTTTAAGTTTAAAAGAAATTTAGACATGATGCAACAAGTGACTAGCTAGCTCAGAGCATACCAGAACTAGGGATGTGACAGCGTCTGAGGTTGATGGTAACAGGAGACAGGGAACACAATGTTTACCTAGGCTCGGGCGTGCAGCCCACTATTGGTTCCTCCACCGCCGCAAGTCCCCCACCTGTTGCGCTGTCATCCACGGTGTAGTCCACACTGCCGGAGTATGCCGCAACCCACATCTCTAGCGGGTGCAGCTCGTGGCTCACCAATGTGCAGTTTCGGCAACAGGTGTTTGCAGGATTGGCACATGTTCTTCCGACGGATCCCTGCGGGATCCTCACTGCCAGCCAGGCCACATCCCGCGGGATCCTCCTGTTGTGTTGTATGGTATGAATCCCTCACCCCCTTTGACCTCTTCCTGGCTACTGCTGCACCAAGATCCTCCGCATGGTATGAATCCCACACCCCCTCAGAGATGCTCGCCATGCGGTTCAGGGCTCATGCGTGTGCAGTCCGACAAGTGTCATCTCTTCCTATCTGGTCGTTCGACCATGGCCGTGCAGCTCGAAGATGCTCGTCATGCGGTTCGGAGCTCATGCGTGTGCAGTCCGGCGAGTGTCCGTGCATGTGCCGTCCCGCGAGCATTCGTGTATGTGTGTTCTGCTGGCCCTCAAAAGCAATTCTGCTGGTATATGTGTGTGGCTCTAAAACAACAAATGGATGTATGTGTGTGTATGAGCATCATTGACATCCATAGACAAAGGCGCAAAACAAAATGTGCGCGTGCAGTTTGGTTAGCTCTGTCATGCAGTACTTTGTTTTCGTTTTGTGTTGTTCATTTGTTTGTTAAAAAAATTCAAAGAATGTTTGTGGGAGATAACATTCTTTTGATGCAAAAAATGTAATTTTAAATGCAGTGCACTCGTCCCATTCATGCAACTCACTAACATTCGTGCAGTCCGCATTAAGGCCGGTTGGAACGCCCATGCTACTGCCCCCTACCTCCAACGCCCCCAACCAAACAACCCGTTGGGGAATTTTGTATTTTTTTCATGCAGTGTGGTTGTGTGAATCATGCAGTTCGTTTTTGATTTGTGTGTATGATTTTTGGTGAGAGTTCCGCAGTTTGAAAAAACAGATGCAGTGTAGTATGGAACAAAAAATGCAGTCCACTCGCCTCGTCCCCGCAGTGCAAAATTCATTATTAACCAAAAATATATATATGCGGTGCACTACGGGAATACCCAAAAACTTCATAGAGAAAAAAGAAAGAGGAAAATGCAGTGCACTCCGATCTTATAAAAAGTCTACTATGAAGGACTTTGAAGTACACTTCATTTGGAAAAAAATGTATTTACAAAAGTTTACATTGAGTTTGTTCAAGACGCTTAAAAAATAGTAAAAAAGAAACAAATGCGGCTCACTTTCGAGAGTGCTTGCGGTTCACATTTAAGAGTGTTTCACTTCACTTCCTCTTTAAAGAAAAAATACATGTGACAAAAGAAACGATGCAGTTCACTTGACCATCTGATGCAGTGCAGTTATAGTCTAAAGCAATGCAATTTTCTGTCTCATGCAGTACATACGATGATTTTGGTGTCGCAAAAAACCAAGTGTCCGCACTTCGTTAAAATCAAATTTGTTTTTAAACCGTAAGGAATCGGAGAGCATGTTCTACATGAAAAAGTTGCGCCTCATCGATATTTTTCCAATTACGTATAATTTGAATCATTTCGACCAGCTGTTTGTAAAAAATTCATGAAAAATGGCGGCTGCCTCTCATCATTAGCCGCACGATTTTCAAAATTAACTGAAAACCATAGGGAATCTCAAAAACATTTCAACATATGAAAGTTGCGCCTTGTTCATAGATTTCCAATGGCATATAATATGCCTCGTTTTGACAAACGGTTCAAAAACTAGAGCGAAAACAGTACCTAAAATTTCAAAAATTTCAAAAAAACTGAATTCTGCGATTTAGTAAATTTAAAACTGCTCTTAAACCGTAACGAATTAGAGAAAATAATAGATATAAAAAGATGCGCCTCGACGATACCTTTCCAATGGTGTATAATTTGCTTCATTCCGACGAGCGGTTTAGAAAAAACATAAAAAATGCTTGCTGCCATTTGTAGTGAGCCGCACCATTTTTGAAACTGCTCTTAAACTATGATGAATCTCGAAAAGTGTTCAACATGATGAAGTTGCGCCTAATCCATAGCTTCTCAACGGTATATTACATGCGTCGTTCCGATAAACGGTTAAAAACTAGAGCGAAAAAAGTACCGAAAAAACACCGTATACAGTTTATTACAACACGAAGTTCACTAGTCTCTGTATTGTAGTACCTTTGGTACTGAAAGTGTAGTGCCCTCGCGTTGAGCGTGTAGTATGGAAGTGTTATCAGAATATTTATTCTGCTAATATTAGCAGAATAGACCGGCTATATATATATGCTACCTCTTGAGCACTGCGTTGGTTTTCCCTTGAAGAGGAAAGGGTGATGTAGTAAAGTAGCGTAAGTATTTCCCTCAGTTTTTTGAGAACCAAGGTATCAATCCAGTAGGAGATCACGCTCGAGTCCCACGCACCTACACAAACAAATAAGAACCTCACAACCAACGCGATAAAGGGGTTGTCAATCCCTTCACGGTCACTTACGAGAGTGAGATCTGATAGATATGATAAGATAATATTTTTGGTATTTTTATGATAAAGAGAAATAAAGATGCAAAGTAAAATAAACGGCAATAGAAATAGCTAAGTGTTGGAAGATTAATATAATGGAAGATAGACCCGGGGGCATAGGTTTCACTAGTGGCTTCTCTCAAGAGCATAAGTATTACAGTGGGTAAACGAATTACTGTCGAGCAATTGATAGAATTGAGCATAGTTATGAGAATATCTAGGTATAATCATGTATATAGGCATCACGTCCGTGACAAGTAGACCGAACCGATTCTGCATCTACTAATATTACTCCACACATCGACCGCTATCCAGCATGCATCTAGAGTATTAAGTTCATAAGAACATAGTAATGCTTTAAGTAAGATGATATGATGTAGAGGGATAAACTCATGCAATATGATATAAACCCCATATTTTTATCCTCGATGGAAATAATATAACACGTGTCATTTCCCTTTCTGTCACTGGGATCGAGCACCGCAAGATTGAACCCAAAGCTAAGCACTTCTCCCATTGCAAGAAAGATCAATCTAGTAGGCCAAACCAAAATGATAATTCGAAGAGACTTGCAAAGATAAACCAATCATACATAAAAGAATTCAGAGAAGAATCAAATATTGTTCATAGATAATCTGGATCATAAACCCACAATTCGGATCTTGACAAACACACCGCAAAAGAAGATTACATCGAATAGATCTCCAAGAAGATCGAGGAGAACTTTGTATTGAGATCCAAAGAGAGAGAAGAAGCCATCTAGCTAATAACTATGGACCCGAAGGTCTGAAGTAAACTACTCACAGATCACCGGAGAGGCCATGGAGTTGATGTAGAGGCCCTCTGTGATCAATGCCCCCTGGTGGAGCTCCGGAAAAGGCCCCAAGATAGGATCTCTCGGGTACAGAAGGTTGTGGCGGTGGAATTAGGTTTTCGTGGTGCTCCTGGATGTTTGGGGGTACATGTATATATATATATATAGGAGGAAGAAGTAGGTCGATGGAGCAACGAGGGGCCCACGAGGGTGGAGGGCGCCCCCTGCCTCGTGGCCTCCTCGATTGTTTCTTGACACCCACTCCAAGTCTCCTGGATCACGTTTGTTGAGAGAATCACGTTCCTGAAGGTTTCATTCCGTTTGGACTCCATTTGATATTCCTTTTCGGCGAAACTCTAAAATAGGCAAAAAACAACAATTTGGGCTGGGCCTCCTGTTAGTATGTTAGTCCCAAAAATGATATAAAAGTGTAAAATAAAGCCCATTAACATCCAAATTAGATAATATAATAGCATGGAGCAATCAAAAATTATAGATACGTTGGAGACGTATCAAGCATCCCCAAGCTTAATTCCTGCTCGTCCTCGAGTAGGTAAATGATAAAAAAATAATTTTTGATGTGGAATGCTTTCTAACATATTTCTCAATGTAATTTTTCTTTATTGTGGCATGAATGTTCAGATCCGAAGGATTCAAGATAAAAGTTTAATATTGACATAAAAATAATAATACTTCAAGTATACTAACTAAGCAATCATGTCTTCTCAAAATAACATAGCCAAAGAAAGTTATCCCTACAAAATCATATAGTCTGGCTATGCTCTCTCTTCACCACACAAAATATTTAAATCATGCACAACCCCTATGACAAGCCAAGCAATTATTTCATACTTTTGATGTTCTCAAACTTTTCAATCTTCACACAATACACGAGCGTGAGCCATGGATATAACACTATATGTGGAATAGAATGGTGGTTGTGGAGAAGACAAAAAGGAGAAGATAGTCTCACATCAACTAGGCGTATCAATGGGCTATGGAGATGCCCATTAATAGATGTCAATGTGAGTGAGTAGAGATTGCCATGCAACGGATGTACTAGAGCTATAAGTATATGAAAGCTCAACAAAAGAAACTAAGTGGGTGTGCATTCAACTCGCTTTCTCATGAAGACCTAGGGCATTTTGAGGAAGCCCATCATTGGAATATACAAGCCAAGTTCTATAATGAAAAATTCCCACTAGTATATGAAAGTGATATCATAGGAGACTCTCCATCATGAAGATCATGGTGCTACTTTGAAGCACAAGTGTGGAAAAAGGATAGTAGCATTGTCGCTTATCTCTTTTTCTCTCTTTTTTTGGGCCTTCTCCCCTTTTTTATGGCCTTTTTTCGTTCGGAGTCTCCTCCCGACTTGTGGGGGAAACATAGTCTCCATCATACTTTCCTCACTGGGACAATGCTATAATAATGATGATCATCACACTTTAATTTACTTACAACTCAAGAATTACAACTCAATACTTAGAACAAAATATGACTCTATGTGAATGCCTTCGGCGGCGTACCGAGATGTGCAATGATGCATGAGTGACATGTATGAAGAATTATGAACGGTGGCTTTTCCACAAATACGATGTCAACTACATGATCACGCAAGCAATATGACAATGATGAAGCATGTCATAGTAATGGAACGGTGGAAAGTTGCAAGGCAATATATCTCGGAATGGCTATGGAAATGCCATAATAGGTAGGTATGGTGGCTGTTTTCAGGAAGATATATGGTGGGTGTATGATACTGGTGAAAAGTGCACGGCATTAGAGAGGCTAGCAATGGTGGAAGGATGAGAGTGCGTATAATCCATGGACTCAACATTAGTCATAAAGAACTCATATACTTGTTGCAAAAATCTGTTGGGGAACGTAGTAATTTCAAAAAAATTCCTACGCACACGCAAGATCATGGTGATGCATAGCAACAAGAGGGGAGAGTGTTGTCCACGTACCCTCATAGACCGAAAGCGGAAGCGTTAGCACAACGCAGTTGATGTAGTCGTACGTCTTCATGATCCGATCGATCAAGTACCGAATGCACGACACCTCCGAGTTCAGCACACATTCAGCCCGATGACGTCCCTCGAACTCCGATCCAGCCGAGTGTTGAGGGAGAGTTTTGTCTGCACGACGGCATGGTGATGATGATGATGTTCTACCGACGCAGGGCTTCGCCTAAGCACCGCTACAGTATTATCGAGGTGGACTATGGTGGAGGGGGGCACCGCACACGGCTAAAAGATCAAATCAATTGTTGTGTCTTTGGGGTCCCCCCTACCCCCATATATAAAGGATCGAGGGGGAGGTGCGGCCGGCCAGGAGGTGACGCGCCAGGAGGAGTCCTACTCCCAACGGGAGTAGAACTCCCTCCCTTCCTTGTTGGATTAGGAGAAGGGGGAAAGAGGAGGGAGAGAGGAACGAAAGGGGGCGCACCGCCCCCTTCTCCTTGTACTAATCGGACTAGAGGGGGAGGGGCGTGCGGCCCTGCCCTAGCCGCCTCTCCTCTTCTCCACTAAGGCCCACTATGGCCCATTAAGCCCCCGGGGGGTTCCGGTAACCCCTTGGTACTCCGGTAAAATCCCGATTTCACCCGGAACATTTCTGATATCCAAATATAGGCTTCCAATATATCAATCTTCATGTATCGACCATTTCAAGACTCCTCCTCATGTCCGTGATCACATCCAGGACTCCTAACAGCCTTCGGTACATCAAAACTCATAAACTCATAATATAACCGTCATCGAAACTTTAAGCGTGCGGACCCTACAGGTTCGAGAACTATGTAGACATGACCGAGACACGTCTCTGGTCAATAACCAATAGCGGAACTTGGATGCTCATATTGGCTCCTACATATTCTACGAAGATCTTTATCGATCAGATGGCATAACAACATACGTCGTTCCCTTTTGTCATCGGTATGTTACTTGCCCAAGATTCGACCGCCGGTATCTCAATACCTAGTTCAATCTCGTTACCGGTAAGTCTCTTTACTCGTTCTATAATACATCATTCCGCAACTAACTCATTAGTTGCAATGCTTGCAAGGCTTAAGTGATGTGCATTACCGAGTGGGCCCAGAGATACCTCTCCGATAATCAGAGTGACAAATCCTAATCTTGAAATACGCCAACCCAACAAGTACCTTCGGAGACACCTGTATAGCACCTTTATAATCACCCAGTTATGTTGTGACGTTTGGTAGCACACAAAGTGTTCCTCCGGTAAATGGGAGTTGCATTATATCATAGTCATTGGAACATGTATAAGTCATGAAGAAAGCAATAGCAACATATTAAACGATCGAGTGCTAAGCTAACGGAATGGGTCAAGTCAATCACATCATTCTCCTAATGATGCGATCCCATTAATCAAATGACAACTCATGTCTATGGTTAGGAAACATAACCATCTTTGATCAACCAGCTAGTCAATTAGAGGCATACTAGTGACACTCTGTTTGTCTATGTATTCACACATGTATTATGTTTCCGGTTAATACAATTCTAGCATGAATAATAAACATTTATCATGATATAAGGAAATAAATAATAACTTTATTATTGCCTCTAGGGCATATTTCCTTCAGTCTCCCACTTGCACTAGAGTCAATAATCTAGTTCACATCGCCATGTGATTTAATACCTGTAGCAACCAGACCTCAAACAGTCTGATCTCTGTGCTTCAGTGTCATCCCTGGATCAGTAATGCTGACACGCATAGTACTTGAAGGATTTATAACAGAGTAGCAATCACACACTTATTACAATGAGTGTCTCGAAAGAGAGCTTATTACAAATAATATGGCTTAAGGCCATCTAATTACGATAACAGCGGAAGGCTTGGAAGATAAGTGAGTCCATCAACTCCAGCGGCATCACTGGGTATAGAACCACGACCTAAAGGCACCTTACATGTCATCTGAAAAGTCTGCAACATGAACGTTGCAGCTCGAAAACGGGTCAGCACATGGAATATGCTGGCAAAGTAACACAGTAGAGCAAGAACAGAATAATGCTATCACTACATGCATATTTGGCTGGTGGAAAGCTCTAAGGTTGCAGTTTTGCGTAAAGCCAGTTTTCCCTACTGCAAAGGAATAAATTTTATTTAACCAACATGGTAGTTGTTAAACATTGAGAGCGTAGACACCCTCTCAATCCCAATTAAACATCATCATTAAAACCCAACAAAATTAATTAAAGTCACATGATGAGATTCACATGATAATCCAAGTACTAGATACTCAAGTTGTCCATAACCGGGGACACGGCTAATCATGATTAGTTTATACACTCTGCAGAGGGTTGCGCACTTTTCCCCACAAGACTCGATCTCCTCCGTTGGGATTCTCGCACTACATGGTGTTTGAGAAACGGATGACCGAGACATAGTCTTTCAGAAGCGCTAGCACCTTACGATCGGGTAGACCGTTACACCTACTTTCCCCTACATCTGCTAGTCTACCACTATAAGAGTTCACACGACTTAATCAACTATGCTAGATCCCATAGTAGCTTGTGGCTACACACGGAAGTTTCTAGTATGAAATAATCTCATGATCCCTTTGAGCCTGGGTGGCGGTCCATAAAGAAAAACAGGCAATCGCTGGAATACCCAGGTGCCTCAATCCACCCAGATGTGTATTAAAGTTGCCACCTTAAATAAACCATTAATTAACAATCTCACATCTGTCATGGACACACTCGCCCAATCCACGTCTACTAGCATAGCATGGCAATATAAGCAAACGTAGAAGTAACTCCCAAGGGTTTGATAATAAACAGGTAATAGGTACTACCTCATCTACTTTCCCAAAATCCACAATTTTAATTAGATCCTAATCATGCAATGTTTGAGGATTGATCTAATGCAATAAAACCGGGTAGTAAGAGGTATGATCAAAGTGTTACTTGCCTTGTTGATGGTCCGTGAAACCTAGATATTCGAAGTAGCAAGCGGCGCACTCCAGGTACTCTATCGCAAACAAATAAGCACATAATAAGCACTCATCTAATGCACAGGTAAAACTCAAATAAGAGATCTAACCATCAAGTTCAACTTAAGAACTCCGGTTTGCAAAAAGAATCAAATCAAACGAAGCAGCGAAAGTCAAACGGCGAAAGAAACATGCTTCGTTTTACTAATCTGGATCTAAGTCAGATTTTACAGAAGAAAAAACTTGTTTGAGTTGGTTAAACGGAAAGAGGGTTTCGAGACAAAACTCTAGGCGCTTGAATCGCCTGATTCCGATAAACGAGCAAAAAGATAAAATAAAAAGAAAATCGGATCAGAAATCACGATCAGAAATAATCGCGAAAAATCTGAGAAAAAGAAAAAACGATGAACAGGCTAACGAACGAACGTTCGATGTCTGCAGCTAAACAATGAAAACTGTTCGTTAAAACGAACGTACGGACGAACGTCCGCTAAATAAACTAAACCGGGGAAAAAATAAACCGATCTAAAAAAACGACCGCGGTTTTTATAAAAAAACCCGGGTGGTTAACCGGTGAAGACCGGCGGCGGCTACCTCCGGCGGCGGCG
>NC_057812.1:344062372-344075791 GCF_018294505.1 Triticum aestivum | reverse complement strand
GGCTGGGTTCCCCCGGCTTATAAAGGCCAGCCGGGCTAGAGTCCGGGTCGGGTACGGCCCGGCTAGGTCGGTTCGTTTTTTTAAATAGTTTCGCGCAGAAAAACAGATAAAAGAAATACTAAACGGACTCCAAAAATCCTGAAATAAATTTTCCCCGACTTCTAAAATCAAGTTGGACAAGGTGAACATTTATTTGGGGCCTAACTGCAATTTTGAAAAACGCGCATTTTTTCTAAATTCAAATAAAACAGCGAAAAACTCCAAAATAAAATCTTATTTGATTTTTTTATTAAATACTCAATATTCCTTTAATTTGGGAAAGTCATTTTATTCCCTCTCACTTATTTTTATAATTGGAATTATTGAAGATAAAATAATTAAATCAAATGATCCTATTTTCAAAATTTGAGAAAACCCCAAATATGAAAATAACGAAAGCCCCAACTCTCTCCATGGGTCCTTGAGTTGCGTAGGATTTCTAGGATCAAGCCAAAAATGCAAATAAAATATGATATGCAATGATGATCTATGTATAACATTCCAAATTGAAAATTTGGTTTGTTACAATACCAATAGTTCACATCACCATGTGAGTAACACCCATAGTTCACATCGACATGTGACCAACACCCAGAGGGTTTACTAGAGTCAATGATATAGTTCACATCGCTATGTGATTAACACGCAAAGAGTACTAAGGCATGATCATGTTTTGCTTATGAGAGAAGTTTAGTCAACGGGTCTGCCACATTCAGATCCGTAAGTATTTTGCAAATTTCTATGTCAACAATGCTCTGCAGGGAAATACTCTAGCTAATTGCTCCCACTTTCAATATGTATCCAAATTGAGATTTAGAGTCATCTGGATCAGTGTCAAAATTTGCATCGACGTAACCCTTTACGACGAACCTTTTTCTCACCTCCATAATCAAGAAACATATCCTTATTCCACTAAGGATAATTTTGAGCATTATCCAGTGATCTACTCCTAGATCACTATTGTACTCCCTTGCCAAAAACAATGTAGGGTATACAATAGATCTGGTACACAACATGGCATATTTTATAGAACCTATGGCCAAGGCATAGGGAATGACTTTCATTCCTTTCTATCTTCTGCTGTGGTCGGGCTTTGAGTCTTACTCAGTTTCACACCTTGTAACACAGGCAAGAACTCTTTCTTTGACTGTTCCATTTTGAACTACTTCAAAATCTTGTCAAGGTATGTACTCATTGAAATTTTTTATCAAGCGTCTTAATCTATCTCTATAGATCTTGATGCTCAATATATAAGGAGCTTCATTGAGGTCTTTCTTTGAAAAACTCCTTTCAAACACTCCTTTATGTTTTGCAGAATAATTCTACATTATCTCCAATCAACAATATGTCATTCACATATACTTATCAGAAATGTTGTAGTGCTCCCACTCACTTTCTTGTAAATACAGGCTTCACCGCAAGTCTGTATAAAACTATATGCTTCAATCAACTTATCAAAGCGTATATTCCATCTCCGAGATGCTTGCACCAGTCCATAGATGGATCGCTGGAGCTTGCATATTTTGTTAGCACCTTTAGGATTGACAAAACCTTCTGATTGCATCATATACAACTCTTCTTTAATAAATCCATTAAGGAATGCAGTTTTGTTTATCCATTTGTCAGATTTCATAAAATGCGACAATTACTAACATGATTCGGACAGACTTAAGCATAGATACGAGTGAGAAATTCTCATCGTAGTCAATACCTTGAACTTGTCAAAAACCTTTTGCGACAATTCTATCTTTGTAGATAGTAACACTACTATCAGCGCCCATCTTCCTCTTGAAGATCCATTTAATCTCAATGGCCCGCCGATCATTCGGCAAGTCAATCAAAGTCCATACTTTGTTCTCATACATGGATCTCATCTCAGATTTCATGGCCTCAAGCCATTTCGCGGAATCTGGGCTCATCATCGCTTCCTCATAGTTCGTAGGTTCATCATGGTAAGTAACATGACCTCCAGAACAGGATTACCGTACCACTCTGGTGCGGATCTCACTCTGGTTTACCTACGAGGTTCGGTAATAACTTGATCTGAAGTTACATGATCATCATCATTAGCTTCCTCACTAATTGGTGTAGTAGTCACAGGAACAGATTTCTGTGATGAACTACTTTCCAATAAGGGAGCAGGTATAGTTACCTCATCAAGTTCTACTTTCCTCCCACTCACTTATTTCGAGAGAAACTCCTTCTTTAGAAATGATCCATTCTCAGCAATGAATATCTTGCCTTCGGATCTGTGATAGAAGATGTACCTAACATTTTCTTTTGGGTATCCTATGAAGACACACTTCTCCGATTTGGGTTTGAGCTTATCAGGTTGAAACTTTTTCACATAAGCATTGCAATCTCAAACTTTAAGAAATGACAGCTTAGGTTTCTTGCCAAACCATAGTTCATACGGTGTCATATCAACGGATTTAGATGGTGCCCTACGTAACGTGAATGTAGCTGTCTCTAATGCATAACCCCAAAATGATAGTGGTAAATCGGTAAGAGACATCATAGATCGCACCATATCTAATAAAGTATGGTTACGACGTTCGGACACACCATTACGCTGTGGTGTTCCAGGTGGCACGAGTTTTGTGAAACTATTCCACATTGTTTTAATTGAAGGACAAACCCGTAACTCAAATATTCGCCTCTGCGATCAGATCGTAGAAACTCTATTTTCTTGTTATGATGATTTTCCAGTTCACAATGAAATTCTTTGAACTTTTCAAATGTTTCAGACTTACGTTTCTTCAAGTAGATATACCCATATCTGCTGAAATCATCTATGAAGGTCAGAAAAATAACGATACCTGCCGCGAGCCTCAACACTCATCGGACCTCATACATCAGTATGTATTATATCCAATAAGTCAGTTGCTCGCTCCATTGTTCTAGAGAATGGAGTCTTTGTCATTTTTGCCCATGAGGCATGGTTCGCAAGCATCAACTGATTCATAATCAAGTGATTCCAAAAGCCCGTCAGCATGGATTTTTTTCATGCGCTTTACACCAATATGACCTAAACGGCAGTGCCACAGATAAGTTGTACTATCATTATTAACTTTGCATCTTTTGGCTTCAATATTATGAATATGTGTATCACTACGATCGAGATTCAACAAACAATTTTCATTGGGTGCATAACCATAGAAGGTTTTATTCATGTAAACAGAATAACAATTATTCTCTAACTTAAATGAATAACCGTATTGCAATAAACATGATCAAATCATATTTATGCTCAACGCAAACACCAAATAACACTTATTTAGGTTCAACACTAATCCCGAAAGTGTAGGGAGTGTACGATGATGATCATATCAATCTTTGGAATCACTTCCAACACACATCGTCACTTCACCTTTAACTAGTCTCTGTTCATTCTGCCACTCCCGTTTCGAGTTACTACTCTTAGAAACTGAACCAGTATCAAATACCGAGGGGTTACTATAAACACTAGTAAAGTACACATCAATAACATGTATATCAAATATAGCATTTGTTCACTTTGCCATCCTTCTTATCCGCCAAATACTTGGGGCAGTTCCGCTTCCAGTGACCAGTCCCTTTGCAGTAGAAGCACTTAGTCTCATGCTTAGGTCCAGACTTGGGCTTCTTCACTTGAGCAGCAACTTGCTTCCTGTTCTTCTTGAAGTTCCCTTTCTTTCCCTTTGCCCTTTTCTTGAAACTAGTGGTCTTGTTAATCATCAACACTTGATGCTCTTTCTTGATTTCTACCTTCATCGATTTCATCATAATGAAAAGCTCAGGAATCGTATTCATCATCCCTTGCATACTATAGTTCATCACGAAGTTCTACTAACTTGGTGATAGTGACTAGAGAATTATGCCAATCACTATTTTATCTGGAAGATTAACTCCCACTTGATTCAAGCGATTGTAGTACCCAGACAATTTGAGCACATGGTCACTGCTTGAGCTATTCTCCTCCATCTTTTAGCTATAGAACTTGTTGGAGACTTCATATCTCTCAGCTCGGGTATTTGCTTGAAATATTAACTTCAACTCCTGGAACATCTCATATGGTCCATGACATTCAAAACGTCTTTGAAGTCCCGTTCTATGCCGTTTAAGCATGGTGCACTAAACTATCAAGTAGTCATCATATTGAGCTAGCCAAACGTTCATAACATCTGCATCTGCTCCTGCAATAGGTTTGTCACCTAGCGGTGCATCAAGGACATAATTCTTCTGTGCAGTAATGAGGATAAATCTCAGATCACGGATCCAATCCACATCATTGCTACTAACATCTTTCAACTTAGTTTTCTCTAGGAACATATCAAAAATAAAACAGGGGAGCTAAACGCGAGCTATTGATCTACAACATAGATATGCTAATACTACCAGGACTAAGTTCATGATAAATTTAAGTTCAATTAATCATATTACTTAAGAAATCCCACTTAGATAAACATCTCTCTAATCGTCTAAGTGATCACATGATCCATATCAACTAAACCATAACCGATCATCACATGAAATGGAGTAGCTTTCAATGGTGAACATCACTATGTTGATCATAACTACTATATGATTCACGCTCGACCTTTCGGTCTCAGTGTTCCAAGGCCATATCTGCATATGCTAGGCTCGTCAAGTTTAACCTGAGTATTCTGCGTGTGCAAAACTGGCTTGCACCCATTGTAGATGGACGTAGAGCTTATCACACCCGATCATCACGTGGTGTCTGGGGACGATGAACTTTGGCAAGGGTGCATACTCAGGGAGAACACTTTTATCTTGAAATTTAGTGAGAGATCATCTTATAATGCTACCGTTAATCAAAGCAAGATAAGATGCACAAAAGATAAACATCACATGCAATCAATATAAGTGATATGATATGGCCATCATCATCTTGTGCTTGTGATCTCCATCTCCGAAGCACCGTCATGATCACCATTGTCACCGGCGTGACACCTTGATCTCCATCGTAGCATCGTTGTCGTCTCGCAAATCTTATGTTGATCTCCATCGTAGCACCGTTGTAGTGATAAAGTAAAGCATTATAGGGCGATTGCATTGCATACAATAAAGCGACAACCATATGGCTACTGCCAGTTGCCGATAACTCGGTTAAAAAACATGATCATCTCATACAATAAAATTTAGCATCATGCTTTGACCATATCACATCACAACATGCCCCGCAAAAACAAGTTAGACGTCCTCTACTTTGTTGTTGCAAGTTTTACGTGGCTGCTACAGGCTGAGCAAGAACCGTTCTTACCTACGCATCAAAACCATAACTATAGTTGTCAAGTTGGTGTTGTTTTAACCTTCGCAAGGACAGGGCGTAGCCACACTCAGTTCAACTAAAGTTGGAGAAACTGACACCCGCCAGCCACCTATGTGCAAAGCATGTCGGTAGAACTAGTCTCGCGTAAGCGTACGCGTAATGTCGGTCCGGGCCGCTTCATCCAACAATACCGCCGAACCAAAGTATGACATGCTGGTAAGCAGTATGACTTATATCACCCACAACTCACTTGTGTTCTACTCGTGCATATGACATCTACGCATAAAACTAGGCTCGGATGTCACTGTTGGGGAACGTAGTAATTTCAAAAAAAATCCAATGCACACGCAAGATGATGGTGATGCATAGCAACGAGAGGGAAGAGTGTTGTCCACGTACCCTCGTAGACCGAAAGCGGAAGCATTAGCACAACACGGTTGATGTAGTCGTACGTCTTCACGATCCGACCGATCAAGTACCGAACGCACGGCACCTCCGAGTTCAGCACACGTTCGGCCCGATGACATCCCTCGAACTTCGATCCAGCCGAGTGTTTAGGGAGAGTTTCGTCAGCACGACGGCGTGGTGATGATGATGATGTTCTACCGATGCAGGGCTTCGCCTAAGCACCATACAGTATTATCGAGGTGGACCATGGTGGAGGGGGGCACCGCACACGGCTAAAAGATCAAATCAATTGTTGTGCCTTTGGGGTGCCCCCTGACGAAGCTACGTACCTAGGGTAGGGTCATGGATCTGTCCAAGATACCCTCCCCAAGGACATCTCTAAAAGAACTAGAAGCAGTCAAAGAGAGATCATCATCCACTCGACCATGAAGCTATGTTCCACTCGACAGCCTTGAAGACACTCGACCATGCAAACAACCATTCGACCACCAGAAGATGTGAAGCCACTCACTCTGTAACGGTTGGGATTTAAGTCACAGCTTTAATAGTCATTTATAGCACTTTACTCCGGACGTTACCAGTAACGCTCCTCCTTTATGAACATTGAACTCTGTGTAACGGATGGGAGCTGGGGTCCTGGCGCACTCTATATAAGCCACCCCTCTCCTCTGGGACAGGGGTTCGCACCTTTTGTAATTCACACACATATATCCAGTCGACCGCCTCCGGGCTCCGAGACGTAGGGCTGTTACTTCCTCTGAGAAGGGCCTGAACTCATAAAACTCGCGTGTACAACTCCTCCATAGCTAGTTTCTTGCCTCTATGTTCCTACTCCCCTATTCTACTGTCAGGCTTAGAACCACGACAGTTGGCGCCCACATTGGGGCCGGTGTCTTAGCGATTTTTTTGGAGAAGTTGCAATTTTTCCGATCCCCTTCATCATGGTTTCAGGCGGAGGTTTGGCTGAGGGCCGCGAGATCCGTCTCGGCGCGCTCGTGTTTATCGCCGATGACTCCGCTTGGCTTCAGGAGGCTCCACTCGACGTCGACGCGCTCCTCGTCCGCGGGGTGATGCACTTTCGCGCGTGCATCCGCGGTGTCCTCTTGTGGCAGCCGTCGACCCAGTATCAGTCGGCTCCAGCAGCTTTCCCCCTCCCCGCGGCCTGCCGGAGCAAACGTTCCGGTCGGTCGAGGCTTCTGCGGTGGGTGAGGCATGTGGTGGCCCGCCAGTCGGCCACCTCTCAAGTCGCGGCAATCGAGCCCGACGAAACTCTCTATGGCTTGTTCGATCTGTCAACTGGCTCCGTAGAGACTGCATCCGAGTGCGACAGCAGCGACCCCGCAGCAGAAGTTTTGATGGTCAATGGACCACGTGGTCCTCCTGGCTTCACCCGTGAAGACGGAGGTGATGGGGACGGCGATCCGTCGCGCGTTCATGAAGAGTACCGCCCCGAACCCCTCTCTTCGCAGCAGAGGGAGGAACTTCGCCACCGGAACATGGATGCACTGCATACTCCTATAGTTGGAGAAACCCCTGAGGCCCAGGCCTTGGAGCAGGCGCGCTTGGCCAACTTGGCTGAGCGCACTCGACTGGAGAACCTCCAACGCGCACTCAACGATCGCGCTCGGCAACATGCTCCTGAATCCAGTCGGCGCCAGCTTTTTCCACCTCTGACTTAGGTATACCGAACCCCGATCCAGAATCTAGCAGCTGCTGCCCGGATAGTGGAGTCGATCCAACCTTCCCAGTCAGAAGCTGGCCGAGGTCTGGTGTAGATCCGAGCTTTGCTCCGGGCGGCAGGAGAACAGAATACACTCGTATCTCAGTCGCAGAATAGGATCCATAGCAGATTCATGGTTGCAGACACAGTTCAGTCGGCCCACAGCCCAAGATCGCCCCCGAGGCGTGAGGGATGTGGAGATCGACGAGATCAGTACAAAAACCGTGAGCAGTATGATCACCGAGTCGATCGCGAAGATCATCGTCGAGTGCCCACGCCTCCCCCAAGGAGTGGGTCGTACGTGCCTCGGTAGCATGAGGACAGGCGCCCTCATAGTGTTGGGAAAGGGATTCCAGTCGACCCCAGGGAGCCAGGCTTTGATGCGAGATCTATTCTTGTTCAGGGCTTGGTCGACAGAAACAGAGCTCACCAAGAGGGCCATGACAGGGATCCACAAACCAGCAGCAGGGTGCATGTCTCAGGTCCAGAGTGCTTTAGCAGAGCCATCAGGGCTGCAGTGATTCCCCCCAACTTCAGGTTGGCGACTGGAGTCAGTAAGTTCACTGGTGAGTCCAAGCCTGACGCCTGGCTTGAAGACTACCGATTGGCTGTCCAGATTGGTGGCGGCAATGATGAAGTGGCCATGAAACACCTTCCTCTGATGTTGGAGGGCTCGGCTAGAGCATGGCTGAATCAGTTGGCACCTAGCAGTATTTATACTTGGGAAGATCTCGCTCGAGTGTTTGTCAGAACATTCGAGGGCACTTGCAAACGGCCGGCAGGTTTGACAGATTTACAGTGTTGTGTTTAGAAACCGAATGAAACTTTGAGGGATTATATCCAGAGATGGATCACCCTGCACCACACGGTGGAGGATGTGTCTGATCATCCGGCAATTTGTGCCTTTAAGGAAGGTGTCAGGTATCGGGAGTTGAATCTGAAATTCGGTCGGATAGGAAATATAACTCTGACTCGGATGATGGAGATTGCCACCAAGTATGCCAATGGTGAAGAAGAAGAACGACTCCGGAGTGGCAAGCACAAAGCAGTCTCCCATGAAGCCGGAGGAGGAAACTCCGGTCGGAAACAGAAGCACAAGGCCGAGCCAGCTGCTCCTGGTGAAGCCTTAGCTGTGGTTCAAGGAAAGTTCAAGGGGAAGCCCAAAGGGCCGTGGAACCCCAAGAAAGTAAAAGATCAAGATGGAAATGACGTGCTGGATCAGCCGTGCCACATCCACACCAAAAAAGATGAAGAGTGTAATTTCATTTATCCGAAGCACACCACTCGGCAGTGTCGACTCCTAATCCAGCAATTCCGAGAGAAACAACCCAAGGAAAAGGAGAAAGAAGTAGACAAGGCTGAGGATGAGGAAGAAGATGATGATGGTTATCCCCACGTGAATTCCACTCTGATGATTTTTGGTGACGTTGAGAGCAAACGTCGAATGAAAGTCATCAACAGAGAAGTGAACATGGTCGCTCCGGTGACACCCAATTATTTGAAGTGGTCGCAGACTGCCATTACATTCGACCATTCTGATCATCCAGCACACATAGCCACCCCTGGGAGGCAAGCACTGGTGGTCGACCCGGTGGTCGAAGGCACTCGACTGACAAAGGTCCTGATGGATGGTGGCAGTGGCCTGAACATACTGTATGCAGAGACGTTGAAGGGAATGGGCATTCCGATGTCCAGACTCAGTGAAAGCAATATGAGTTTCCATGGGGTCATTCCAGGCAAGAAGGCTGCATCACTCGGCCAGATTGCTCTCGATGTGGTTTTCGGTGATTCCAAGAATTACCGCAAAGAAAAGTTGACATTTGAAGTTGTGGATTTTCAGAGTGCCTATCATGCCATTCTGGGCAGGCCAGCTTATGCACGTTTTATGGCTCGACCATGTTACGTGTACCTCAAATTGAAGATGCATGGTCCCAAAGGGGTGATCACTATCACTAGTAATCTGAAGAAGGCAGAAGAGTGCTTCCAGAAGGGTTCAAAGATGGCCGATGCACAGATGGCCGTGGCAGAATTGCAAGAGTACCAGAAAAATGCAAATCCGAGTGATTTGTTGCGAGCCAAGAAGCCAGCCACAGATTTAGCATTCTAGTCGTCTAGTGAAATGAACTCAATTCACATTCACCTAACAGACCCCAATGCTGCTCCGACTCACATTTCAACCACACTTGATTCCAAATAGGAAGAAGCGCTCATCCAGTTCCTCCGTGAGAACTGGGACATCTTTTTACGGAAACCTTCGGACATGCCGGGTGTTCCCAGGGGACTGGATGAGCATCGTTTGCGAGTCGACCCAAAAGTGAAACCAGTCAAAGAACATCTTCGACGGTCCGCCGTACAAAAGAGAAAGGCAATCAATGAAGAGGTGGCTCGACTTTGGGCAGCTGAGTTTATCTGAGAGATTTACCACTCCAAGTGGTTAGCCAATGTTGTCATGGTCCCAAAGAAGGACGACTCACTTCGCATGTGCATTGACTTCAAGCATATCAATCGAGCATGCCCGAAAGATCACTTTCCTCTCCCTCGCATTGACCAGATAGTCGACTTGACTTCAGGATGTGGGCGTTTGTCCTTTTTGGACGCCTACTCCGGGTACCACCAGATCCGTTTGTACGGACCCGACGAGATAAAGACAGCTTTCATCACCCCATTTGGGTGCTTCTGTTATGTCACAATTCCATTTGGTTTGAAGAACGCTAGAGCCACATTCATGCGGATGATTCAGAAGTGCCTGCTCACTCAGATCAGTCGGAATGTGGAAGCATACATGGATGACATTGTGGTCAAGTCACGTAAAGGTTCCGACCTACTGACTAACCTTGCTGAAACCTTTGCCAACCTTAGAGGGTATGATATCAAGCTTAATCCATCAAAGTGCATGTTTGGAGTTCCGGGCGGAAAATTACTCATTTTCTCGTTTTCGAACGAGGGATCGATGCTAACCCAGAGAAAGTGGGTGATATACTCCGAATGAAACGCCCTATGCGTGTGCATGATGTCCAGAAGCTTACTGGTTGCTTGGCCGCCCTAAGTCGATTCATTTCTCGCCTCGGTGAAAAGGCATTGCCTCTTTACCGACTGATGAAGACATTAGATAAGTTTGAGTGGACTCCTGAAGCTGATGCAGCATTTGCAGAGCTAAAAGCCCTGCTTTCCACCCAGCCGGTGCTTGCTGCCCCAATCAGCAAAGAGCCTTTACTGCTTTATATAGCAGCCACTGGACAAGTCGTCAGTATAGTACTTATGGTCGAGCGGGAAGAAGAGGGAAAAACCTACAAAGTTCAGTGCCTAGTTTATTATATTTATGAAGTTCTGACTCCGTCAAAGCAGAGATATCCGCACTATCAGAAGCTCATTTATGGAATTTACATGACCACGGAGAAGGTTGCACACTATTTCTCTGATCACTCTGTTATAGTCGTCAGCGACGCTCCATTGTCAGAGATTCTGCACAACAGAGATGCAACTGGTCGAGTGGCAAAATGGGCGATTGAACTCCTTCCCTTAGATATCAAGTTCGAGGCAAAGAAAGCTATTAAGTCCCAAGCAATAGCAGATTTTCTCGCCGAGTGGATTGAACAACAACTGCCGACTCAAGTTCACTCGGGGCACTGGACCATGTTCTTTGATGGATCCAAACTGCTGAATGGTTCCAGTGCTGGGGTGGTTCTGGTATCCCCCCGAGGAGACAAGCTCAGATATGTCCTCCAGATTCACTTTGATTCCTCCAATAATGAAGTTGAATATGAAGCACTCCTGTATGGGTTGCGTATGGCCATCTCACTCGGCGTCCGTCGCCTTATGGTCTACGGCGACTCAGATTTGGTAGTCAATCAAGTGATGAAGGAGTGGGACGTCAGAAGCCCAGCCATGAATGGTTACTGCAACACGGTGAGGAAGTTGGAAAAGAAGTTTGAGGGGTTAGAGCTCCATCACATACCCCGACTGAAAAATCAAGCAGCCGATGACTTGGCAAAGATAGGTTCCAAGAGAGAAGCCACTCCCAGCAATGTGTTTTTGGAACATATTCACAAACCGACCATTCAAGAAGATCCTTTTACTGAAGAGCCCCCGCAACCTAAGAGCACCACAGATCCGACTGAAGTCGAGGTCCCAGCAGTGGTCGACCTGATCATGGAGGTTCTGGTCATCACACCCGACTGGACAGTGCCGTACATTGCGTACATCCTCAGAAAAGAACTCCCAGAAGACGAAGAAGAGGCTCGGCAGATCGTCCATCGATCCAAGGCCTTTACTGTGATAAGAGGACAGTTGTTCAGGGAAAGCGTGACTGGAGTCGGTCAGAAATGCATAACGCTAGAAGAAGGTTGAATGATCCTCAATGACATCCACTCAGGGACCTGTGGTCACCATGCGTCCTCTCGGGCCATCGTGGCTAAAGCATGCCGAGCCGGATTCTATTGGCCACGAGCAAATGAAATGGCGAAAGATATAGTCGACAGATGCGAAGGCTGCCAGTTTTACTCCGACATGTCTCACAAGCCAGCGTCGGCCCTGAAGACCATTCCCCTCGTCTGGCCCTTTGCTGTTTGGGGAGTGGATATGGTTGGACCACTGAGAACTGGTAGGAGCGGCTTCGCTCATGTGCTCATTGCAGTCGACAAGTTTACCAAATGGATCAAAGCTAAACCTATCAAGAATCTTGGAGCCAGCACCGCTGTCAGTTTTATCAGAAAATTGACATTCAGATATGGAGTCCCCCACAGCATCATCACTGATAACGGATCGAATTTCGATTCCGATGAGTTTAGAGCTTTCTGCGCTTCTCAAGGTACACGAGTCGACTATGCTTCAGTCACTCACCCGCAGTCGAATGGACAAGCAGAAAGAGCCAATGGCCTAATTCTCAAAGGATTGAAACCCCGACTGATGTGTGATCTCAAACACGCAGCAGGCGCTTGGGTCAATGAACTTCCGTCAGTTCTGTGGGGTTTGAATACAACCCCCAACCGGTCGACTAGACGAACTCCTTTCTTTTTGGTCTATGGAGCCGAAGCTATTCTACCAAGTGACCTGCTCCACAACGCACCTCGAGTCGAGCTTTTCTTCGAAGAAGAAGCAGAGCAGGCCCGATAAGATTCAGTCGATCTCCTAGAGGAGGAAAGAGAGATGGCCTTGATCCGGTCGACCATCTATCAGCAAGACTTGCATCGATTCCATGCCAGAAATGTGAGAGGTCGAGCCTTCCAAGAAGGAGACTTGGTTCTTCGAGTGGATCAACAGAAACCACACAAGCTCGCCCCAGCTTGGGAAGGCCCCTTCATCGCACCAAAGTTCTCCACAATGGAGCATACCATCTTTACAATGTTGAGCATCAGAAGGACGAGCCACTAGCCTGGAACGCGGAGCTGCTCCGCCCCTTTTATACTTAAGCACTCGTTCGAATAAAATGTAATAAGAAACACCTTTGTAATTTGTTTACCAAAGACAAGAGCTTTGCAGTCCTCTTGTATGATTGTTGTTGTTCTTATTTACCTCTGAAATCCCCCAATGGGTGGGCTTAGCCGCGAATCTGTTTTGCCTAAGTCCGAAAGAAAATCCTACCGAGTGATGAGCAAGCCGCTCATTCGGGAGGCTTAGCTACGAATCCGTTTCGCCTAAGTTCAAAAGAAAACCCTACCGAGTGGTGAGCAATCCTTCCATTCGGGGGCTTAGCTGCAGTCCAGTACTCGCCTAAGTTCTCTAACTTGGAGACTTAGCTGCAGTCCGCACTTGCCTAAGTTTGAAAAAATCCTACCGAGTGGTGAGCAATCCTTCCACTCGGGGGCTTAGTTGTAGTCCAGTACTCGCCTAAGTTCTCTCACTCGGAGACTTAGCTGCAGTCCGGCACTCGCCTAAGTTTGAAAAAATCCTACCAAGTGGAGAGCAATCCTCCCACTCAGGGGCTTAGCTGCAGTCCAGTACTTGCCTAAGTTCCCTCACTCGGAGACTTAGCTGCAGTCTG
>NC_057812.1:343970584-344061668 GCF_018294505.1 Triticum aestivum | reverse complement strand
TCTTACTCGGAGACTTAGCTGCAGTCCAGCACTCGCCTAAGTTTGAAAGAAATCCTACCAACTTAGCTGCATTCCGGTACTCACCTAAGTTTGAAAAATCCTACCGAGTGGAGAGCAATCCTCCCACTCGGGGGCTTAGCTGCAGTCCTGTACTCGCCTAAGTTTGAAAAAATCCTACCGAGTGGAGAGCAGTCCTCCCACTCGGGGGCTTAGCTGCAGTACAGTGCTCGCCTAAGTTCTCCCACTCGGAGGCTTAGCTGTGGTCTAGTACTCGCCTAAGTTTGTAAAATCCTACCAAGTGGAGAGCAATCCTCCCACTCAGAGGCTTAGCTGCAGTCCAGTACTCACCTAAGTTTGAAACATATCCCTATCTGCAAGGACGACGAGGTGCAGGTCGACTGCAACCTTCTCCTTCGGAGCTACGACACGCGTACAACAGGCACTCCATCCCTATCCGCAAGGATGACGAGGTGCAGGTCGACTACAACCTTCTCCTTCAGAGCTACGACACAAGTACAACGTGCGCTCCATCCCTATCCGCAAGGGCGACGAAGCGCAGGTCGACTGGAGTCGCCATCTCAGTGCTGCGTCTCCAGCGCAAAGACTATTCCGAGCAAAGAACAAAGTCCACTTGAAGGAAAAACACAAGCATATTCGGAAATAAACCAAATTCGGATAAATCCTAAAGTTCTAAGCAGCAAACCAAAAGTATTCGAGCATCAAACCCGAAGGAGTTTAATGGTTACAACAACCACTCGGCATTCTGAGGCAAATTTAAAGCAGATTCAAGTCTCATAAGTTTGTTCACTCGGCAGGAGGAGGGCTGGCAGGCTCGGCGAATTCGCCCAGATCGATCCCATCCGCAATCCGAGTAGCAGCAGCGATAAAAGTCTCCATGAAGGACTGGAAGTCATGCCTTTTGGTGTTAGCGACCTTGATCGCCGCCAGCTTGTCTTCGCGAGCTTCCTTGCAATGGACTCGCACCAAGGACAACGCCACGTCAGCACCACACCGAGCGGAGGACTTCTTCCATTCCTGCACTCGGTCAAGGATCTCATTGAGTCGAGCCATCAGGGATTCCAGGTCATTTTGAAGCGTCGCCCTTGGCCAGAGCAATGTGTCGACTCGTGAGACTGCTTCCTTTAGGCGCGCGAGGTAGCTTATGATTCCGGCGACACGAGACTCCAGTCGGAGCACATTCATTGCAGTTTCGTCGCAAACTGGAGAAGCGATAGGGTCCAGACCCGTCTCGACCTTTCCAGTTTCTTCGTCAAAATCTTGGCAGAATTCTGCAGTCAAAAATTAGTGAGTCGACCGAACAGGATTCATTCGCGAATGTCAACACAGTCAGTTTAAAGGGAGTACCTTCCAGCATGAGATAGAGCTTCTTAGAAGGAGTCCTCAGATAAGCTTCCGTGTCATTCCTCTTGTGGACCGCAGACTCTAGTTTTTCATTCAGGGTAATTTTGTCCTTCTTCAGATGTCTTACCTCTCGGTTAGACTCATTGAGACAGGACTTCAGCTTGGTCACCTCCCCTTCCAGTGCTTCGACTGAAGCCAGCTTCTGGTCTGCAAGGGCAGTTTTATCTTGGGCTTCTTGCTGTGCAGCAGTGAGGTCTGAGTCCTTCTACTCCAGAGCCAACTTCATTTTCTCTGCAAAAGAAGCATTCAGATCAGACCAGAGCTTGAAGAAATGTTTTAAAAAGACAGTCGACAGGCAGTTACCTTCCATACCAGCAGCTTCGCCTTGAGCTTTCTTTAGATTCAGCTGGGCCAACTCCAAGTCGAGGTTGAGTTGCCTCTTCTTCTCCTCAAGTTCAGCAAACTTGGAAATGAGAGTACAAGACTTCTGCAAAAGGCAAATGACGTGTCAGTCGACAAGATCAAAGGTCGTTCGCTTCCGAGTGGATAAAACTTAAAGAAGTTCGCTTAGACCCCAGCCGACTGCACACAGTCGACTGCGGTCTTGGGGGCTACACCCAGCGGCTGCACTTGGCGTGCCCCCGCTAATTAAAACCCAACTCGACCGGTCCGCCCGGGTCAAGTCAAAAAAAATTGCGGATGGAAGAAAAGAAAGGAAGGTAGAGCTCAGACCCCAGTCGACTGCCAGCGGTCGACTACGGTCTCGGGGACTACACCCAGTGGGTGCACTTAGCGTGCCCCCACCGGTTCAGATCCTACTCGACCGGTCCGCCCGAGTCGAGTGGAAGAAAAGAAAGGAAGGTAGAACTCAGACCCCAGTCGACTGCCAGCAGTGGACTACGGTCTCGGGGACTACACCCAGTGGGTGCACTTAGCGTGCCCCCACCGGTTCAGATCCTACTCGCCCAGACCGAGTGGAAGAACGCAACTACCAAAGACAACAGAACACCCAGTGGGTGCACTGATTCGACGCAAACAACAGGAGATTGTATAGAAGAAAAAAATTTGGGTAGCATATCCTGATAGAACAAGGGCAGTCGAAAAGTCTACTTACCTGGACATTGTCCCGGAGAGCAGCGCTGGCGTCGTAGGCAGCCTGGCTATTCTCATGCACCGTCTTCATCTGCTCCATCATCACGTCAGCCTGTCGGATGGCTTCCGCACCTGCTTCCGACTGGTTGTTCGGAACGGGATAACTGGTGAAGAAGAGAGCAGACGACCCAGGTGCAGCAGCTTGGACCTCCGAGGCGTGAGATGGGACGACTGAAGGAATCACCGTCTAGTCGGCAGTGCAGGGTGCTCACTCGACAAGGGTACATCGAAGGTTACAAAGGCCCCGCCCGCGTCTTTAGATTGATAGACGGTTGGTGTTGTCGTTGGTCCCTACTGAGACGCCTTACCAGTCGTCGCCTTTTTATTCTTCCTGGGCCTAGGAGCCACATCTTCATCGTCATCTGGTTGATCGATGACGTTGGGCGGAGCTGCGGAGAAGATCAGTCGACTCTAAAGTAAACCGCTAGAATTCAATCGACCAAGTAGTCAAGAGGAAGATCATAAGAGTTTTTACCTGGGTTGGAGGTGACCGCATCTTCCATCTCCTTGTCTCGGTACTGGAGAGAAGAGGTTCCTGATGTAGCAGCACTGCAAAGAACCGCACCCAGTCGACTACGTTCTGTTGCTCGAGTCGACGAAAAGGATAGGTCAGATGATTACCCGGAGATGGTAGGGATGGTCACTTTGATCCTGGGCAGAGCTTTTGGTAGTTTGGAGGAGGTGGCTTTCGGTGCTTTCGGCACTGGAGGTGGCACAACCTTGGACTGCTTCGGAGCCTTCTCAATCGGTGTTGGGGAAGACGTCCTGGGGCGCTTCGAAGACTGCCCAGTCGGCGCGGTCACCAGGTCCGGAGTGCTCGCCGGGTCGTGAGCGTTTTTGGATCTCCTCTCCCTGCGAGGAGGCGAGTCGACCTCTTTGTCATCAGTCGATTCGTCGCTCTCCTCGTCCTCCTCGGCATCCGAGTGCCACTTGCCGCTCTCGCCCCCGCTCGCTCCTTCCCCGATGTCTTGCTCCTGCACTCCATTGGGCATCGAGTACATGTCAATGAGGGCCTGAAAAGACAACATTCAAAAGGAATTCAGTCGACCATCAACAATGTGTCACACAGTTAATCAGAAAGATACTTGGTAAAACAGAATCATACCTGCTCCGGCTGGCGCGAGTGGTCGAATGGAATCACCCTCCTAGACCCCCGGGGGTTGTCTTTGTTGCTGGTGATTCCCATTAGCCACTTCTCCAAGATGTCCTCGCTGACGTCCTCTGGGTGGATCCGAGTGGAGTCCTCAAGTCCAGAGTACATCCACATCGAATGATCACGGGCCTGAAGCGGTTGGATGCGTCGACCGAGAAAGACCTCCAGCAGGTCCATCCCAGTCACCCCGTCGCGGACGAGTTGGACGACCCGCTCCACCAGCACCTTGACCTACGCCTTCTCTTCTGGGACCACTTTCAGGGAGGAGGGCTTCTCCACTCGAGCCAGAGAAAAGGGAGGAAGTCCAGTCGACTGACCCCGGGGTCGTCCGGTCCTTACAGTAAAACCAAGTCGACTGCCAGCCCCGGACCGAGTCGGGAAGGATCATTGCTGGGAAGGTGCTCTTGTTCCTCATCTCGATCCCCAGGCCCCCGCACATCTGGATCACGTGCGTCCTCTCATCACTCGGATTGGCCTTTTTGACCGACTGGGAACGGCAGGTGAAGATGTGTTTGAAAAGACCCCAGTGCGGTCGACAGCCCAAGAAATTTTCACACATTGACACGAAAGCAGCCAGATAGACTATGGTGTTTGGAGTGAAGTGGTGGAGCTGAGCCCCAAAGAAGTTCAAAAAGCCCCGAAAGAAAGGATGGGGAGGTAGAGAAAATCTGTGATTGACGTGGGTGGCGAGGAGGACGCACTCACCCTCCCTTGGCTGCAGCTCGGTCTCGTTCCTCGGGAGCCGCACCGATTTGTGGGGGATCAGTCCCCCCTCCACCAGGTCGTCGAGGTCATCATGGCTAATCGTCGAGCGGATCCAGTCGCCCTGGATCCAGCCCGGCGGCAGGCCGGATCTCGACGAGGATCAGCCTCGGCTGGTCCGCTTGCCCTTTGCCTTCGCGGTCGCCTTCTTCGCGCGCTCCAGCGCCACCGTCTTCTCTTTTCCCATGGCGGTAGATCGAGTTCGAGCGAGGGTTCAGCGATGAGAGCAGAAGCGAGCGTGGCGGAGAGGTCGAAGGAAGAAGAAAAGAGAATGGGAGCGCACGGGGCAGAGACCCATTCCGGTGCCTTTTATAAGGTCATTCCCCGAGTGACTGACTGGTAGGCCCAGACGATCTAAACAAATCCCGCAACAGTCGCGTGCGCAATACATGGCGAAAAAGGTGGCGCAAAGATCGAGGCGACCTGCCTAATCCATCCCGATTACCACGGCCTCGCCTGTCCAGCGCGCTTCCCAAAATTCGAATCCCGTGAAATCCGCGGAGAGCAGAGCAACTTGTCAGACTGAAAATGTCCTCTACATTATCATTCAGAGTTCTGCCGTGAAAATTCACTCGGCAAAAACCAAGAATGGACCAAGGCGACTGAAAAAGAAGTTGACATTGTCTCCTCAGTTCATGGCTCCAGAATAAGTTATACTCACCACACAAAGAATGAGCCGGAAGTGTTCTCAACTCTTTCCCCACTCAAACCCTTATCCATTCGGGGCTAATGACGAAGCTACGTACCTAGGGTAGGGTCATGGATCTGTCCAGGATACCCTCCCCAAGGACATCTCTAAAAGAACCAGAAGCAGTCAAAGAGAGATCATCATCCACTCGACCATGAAGCGATGTTCCACTCGACAGCCTTGAAGACACTCGACCATGCGAACAACCATTCGACCACCAGAAGATGCGAAGCCACTCACTCCATAACGGTCGGGATTTAAGTCATAGCTTTAATAGTCATTTATAGCACTTTACTCTGGACGTTACCAGTAACGCTCCTCCTTTATGAACATTGAACTCTGTGTAACGGAGGGGAGCTGGGGTCCTGGCGCACTCTATATAAGCCACCCCTCTCCTCTGGGATAGGGGTTCACACCTTTTCTAATTCACACGCATATATCCAGTCGACCGCCTCCGGGCTCCGGGACGTAGGGCTGATACTTCCTCCGAGAAGGGCCTGAACTCGTAAAACTCGCGTGTACAACTCCTCCATAGCTAGGATCTTGCCTCTACGTTCCTACTCCCCTATTCTACTGTCAGGCTTAGAACCACGACACCCCCTGCCCCCGTATATAAAGGAGCAAGGGGGAGGTGTGGCCGTCCAGGAGGTGGCACGCCAGGAGGAGTCCTACTCCCATCGGGAGTAGGACTCCCTCCCTTCCTTGTTGGATTAGGAGAAGGGGGGAAAGAGGAGGGAGAGAGGAAGGAAATGGGGGGGCGCCGCCCCCTTCTCCTTGTCCTATTCGGACTAGAGGGGGAGGGGCGCACGGCCCTGCCCTAGCTGCCTCTCCTCTTCTCCACTAAGGCCCACTACGGCCCATTAAGCCCCCGGGGGGTTCCGGTAACCCCTCGATACTCCGGTAAAATCCCGATTTCACCTGGAACATCTCCGATATCCAAATATAGGCTTCCAATATATCAATCTTCATGTCTCGACCATTTCGAGACTCCTCGTCATGTCCATGATCACATCCGGGACTCCGAAAAACTTTCGGTATATCAAAACTCATAAACTCATAATATAACCGTCATCGAAACTTTAAGCGTGCGGACCCTACGGGTTCGAGAACTATGTAGACATGACCGAGACACGTCTCCGGTCAGTAACCAATAGCGGAACCTGGATGCTCATATTGGCTCCTACATATTCTACGAAGATCTTTATCGGGCAGACCGCATAACAACATACGTCATTCCCTTTGTCATCGGTATGTTACTTGCCCGAGATTCGATCATCAGTATCTCAATACCTAGCTCAATCTCGTTACCAGTAAGTCTCTTTACTCGTTCCATAATACATCATTCCGCAACTAACTCATTAGTTGCAATGCTATCAAGGCTTAAGTGATGTGCATTACCGAGTGGGCCCAGAGATACCTCTCCAACAATCGGAGTAACAAATCCTAATCTCGAAATACGCCAACCCAACAAGTACCTTCAGAGACACCTGTAGAGCACCTTTATAATCACCTAGTTACGTTGTGACGTTTGGTAGCACACAAAGTAAACGGGAGTTGCATAATCTCATAGTCATAGGAACATGTATAAGTCATGAAGAAAGCAATAGCAACATACTAAACGATCGAGTGCTATTTTAACGGAATGGGTCAAGTCAATCACATCATTCTCCTAATGATGTGATCCCGTTAATCAAATGAAAACTCATGTCTATGGTTAGGAAACATAACCATCTTTGATCAACGAGCTAGTCAAGTAGAGGCATACTAGTGACACTATGTTTGTCTATGTATTCACACATGTATTATGTTTCCGATTAATACAATTCTAGCATGAATAATAAACATTTATCTTGATATAAGGAAATAAATAATAACTTTATTATTACCTCTAGGGCATATTTCCTTCAAAATCTACAAGTTATCAAAGCTAAGTATTACGCGCATGCTCCTAGGGGGATAGATTGGTAGGAAAAGACCATCGCTCGTCCCCGACTGCCACTCATAAGGAAGACAATCAATAAATAAATCATGCTCCAACTTCATCACATAAAGGTTCACCATACGTGCATGCTACGGGAATCACAAACTTCAACACAAGTATTTCTCAAATTCACAACTACTCAACTAGCATGACTCTAATAGCACCATCTTCATATCTCAAAACAATTATCAAGTATCAAACTTCTCGAACTATTCAGTGCACTTCTATAAAAGTTTTTGTATTATTCCTAAAAGCAAATTTACATGTTGTTCTAAAGGACTCTCAAAATAATATAAGTGAAGCATGAGAGATCAATTATTTCTATAAAATAAACCCACCACCGTGCTCTAAAAGATATAAGTGAAGCACTAGAGCAAAAACTATATAGCTCAAAAGATATAAGTGAAGCACATAGAGTATTCTAATAAATCTCAAATCATGTGAGTCTCTCTCAAAACGTGTGTACAGCAAGGATGATTGTGGTAAACTAAAAAGCAAAGATTCAAATCATACAAGATGCTCCAAGCAAAACACATATCATGTGGTGAATAAAAATATAGCTCCAAGTAAAGTTACCAACGGACGAAGACGAAAGAGGGGATGCCTTCCGGCACATCCCGAAGCTTAGGCTTTTTGGTGTCCTTGAATTTTACCTTGGGGTGCCATGGGCATCCCCAAGCTTAGGCTCTTGCCACTCCTTGTTCCATAATCCTTCAAATCTTTACCCAAAACTTGAAAACTTCACAACACAAAACTTAAATAGAAAATCTCGTGAGCTCCATTAGCGAAAGAAAACAAGACACCACTTCAAGGTACTGTAATGAACTCATTCTTGAGTTATTGGGGTTAAAACTACTGTATTCCAACTTCTCTATGGTTTATAAACTCTTTTACTAGCCATAGATTCATCAAAATAAGCAAACAACACACGAAAAACAGAATCTTTCAAAAACAGAACAGTCTGTAGTAATCTGTAGCTAACGCAAACTTCTAGAACCGCAAAAATTCTAAAATAAATATCTTGGCGTGAGGAATTTATCTAATAATCATCTGCAAAAAGAATTAACTAAATAACATTTTCCAAATAAAAAAGTCAGCAATTATCGTGAGCGCTAAAGTTTCTGTTTTTTTACAGCAAGATCAAAAAGACTTTCCCCAAGTCTTCCCAACGGTTCTACTTGGCACAAACACTAATTAAACATAAAAAACACAACCAAAACAGAGGCTAGATAAATTATTTATTACTAAACAGGAGCAAAAATCAAGGAATAAAAATAAAATTGGGTTGCCTCCCAACAAGCGCTGTCGTTTAACGCCCCTAGCTAGGCATAAAAGCGAAGATAGATCTAGGTATTGCCATCTTTGGTAGGCAATCCATAAGTGGATCTCATAATAGATTCATATGGTAATTTAATTTTCTTTCTAGGGAAGTGTTCCATGCCTTTCCTTAACGGAAATTGGAATCTAATATTCCCTTCCTTCATATCAATAATTGCACCAGTCGTTTTAAGGAAAGGTCTACCAAAAATAATAGGACATGAAGGATTGCAATCTATGTCAAGAACAATGAAATCTATGTGCACATAGTTCCTATTTGCAACAATAAGAACATAATTAATTCTTCCCATAGGTTTCTTAATAGTGGAATCCGCAAGGTGCAAGTTTAAAGAACAATCATCAAATTCACAGAATCCTAGCAAATCACATAAAGTTTTTGGAATCGTGGAAACACTAGCACCCAAATCACACAAAGCATAGCATTCATGATATTTAATTTTAATTTTAATAGTAGGTTCCCACTCATCATAAAGTTTTCTAGGGATAGAAACTTCCAACTCAAGTTTTTCTTCATAAGATTGCATCAAAGCACCAACGATATGTTTAGTAAAAGCTTTATTTTGACTATAAGCATGAGAAGAATTTAGCACGGATTGCAACAAGGAAATACAATCTATCAAAGAGCAATTATCATAATTAAATTCCTTGAAATTCAAAATAGTGGGTTCATTGATATCTAAAGTTTTGACCTCTTCAATCCCACTTTTACCAATTTTTGCATCAAGATCTAAAAACTCCGAATTTTTGGAACGCCTTCTAGGTAAAGGTGGCTCATCTTCAGTCCCATCATTATCCAGATTCATATTGAAAAACAAAGATTTAATAAGAGACACATCAATAACTTTTAGATATTCATCTTTATTTTCATAGAAACTAGAAGGACACGCTTTCACAAAGCAATCTTTCTTAGCACGCATCCTAGCGGTTCTTTCTTTGCACTCATCAATGGAAATTCTCATGGCTTTGAGAGACTTATTGATATCATGCTTAGGTGGAATAGATCTAAGTTTCAAAGAATCAACATCAAGAGAAATTCTATCAACGTTCCTAGCCAATTCATCAACCTTAAGCAATTTTTCTTCAAGCAAAGCATTGAAATTCTTTTGCGAATTCATAAACTCCTTAACACTAGTCTCAAATTCAGAGGGCATCTTATTAAAATTTCCATAAGAATTGTTGTAGGAATTACCATAATTATTAGAGGAATTACTAGGAAACAACCTAGAATTAAAATTACCTCTGTAGCGACTCGACCTCAAACGGCCAAGTCTCTGTGCTTCAGTGTCATCCCTGGATCGGTAATGCTGACACACACAGTACTCGAAGGATTTATAACGGAGTAGAAATCACATACTTATTACATCGAATGTCTCAAAAGAGAACTTGTTACAATAAATATAGCTTAAGGCCATCTAATACGATAACAACGGAAGGCTTGGAAGATAAAGTGAGTCCATCAACTCCAACGGCATAGCTGAGCTGCACGACAACGACCTAACGAACCTTACTCCTCATTTGAAAAGTCTGCAACATAATACGTTGCAGCCCGAAAACGGGTCAGCACATGGAATATGCTGGCAATATAACACAGTAGAGCAAGAATAGAATAATGCTATCACTGCATGCATATTTGGCTGGTGGAAAGCTCTATGGTTATAGTTTTTGCGAAAAGCCAATTTTCCCCTACAACAAAGGAATAAATTTTATTTAACTATCATGGTAGTTGAAACATCATTGAGAAGGTTCCTCCAACTCAATCCCAATTTAAGTAATTATCAACCCAACAATATTAATTAAGAGTGATGAGATACTTAGGATACTCCAAGTACTAGATAATCAAGATTGTCCATAACCGGGGACACGACTAACCATGATTAGATTGTACACTCTGCAGAGGTTTGCGCACTTTTCCCCACAAGACCCGTTCTCCTCCGTTGGATTTCTCGCACTACATGGTGTTTGAGAAACGGATGACCGAGACACAGTCTTTCAGAAACATTAACTCTTTACTCCGGGCAGACCATACCAAACCTACATCCCTCTACTTGCTAATCCACCTCTTCAAGAGCTCATGCAACCTACTCAACTATGTTAGATCCCATAATAGCTTGTGGCTGCACACGGAAGTTTCTAGCATGAAAATATCTCAGTTCCCTTTGAGCCTAGGTGGCGGACCTTAGGATGATCACACGGGTACTCCAAGATATCCTAGGACAACACTGGAATCTCCAGGTGCCCGACAAGCAATCCACCCAGATGTGTATTAAAGTTGCCACCTTAAGTTGAACCATTAATTAACAATCTCACATCTGTCATGGATTCACTCACCCAAACCTCCTCTACGAGCGTAGCACAGGAATATAAGCAATACGTAGAAGTAACTCCCAAGGATTTGAATAGAACAGGGAAATAGGTTCTACCTCATCAACTACTTCCCAACCCACATGTTAATCACATCCTAATCATGCAATGTTTGAGGATTGGAACTAATGCATAAAAACTAGGTATGAAAGGAGTATGATCAATGTGTTACTTGCCTTGCTGACGATCCGCAAAACCTAGGGACTCGTAGTAGCACGCTTCGCACTCCGGAAATTCTATTGCAAACAAACAATAGCATACATAAGCAATCAAGCAAAGAAGCATGGGTAAAACTCAAATAAGAAGAATTGATCAGAAAGTTCAACTTAAGAACTCCGATTTGCAAAAAGAATCAAATCAAACGGAGCAACGAAACTCAAACTGCAAAAGAAACAAGATCTGTTTACTAATCTGAACTAAAGTCAAATTTTACAGTACCAAAATCTTGTTCAAGTTGATTAAACATAAAGAGGGTTTCGAGATGAAGATCTAGGCGCTTGAATCGCCTGATTCCGATAAACGAGCGAAAAGATAAACTGAAATGAAAATCGGATCAGAAATCATGATTGAAAATAATCGTAGAAAATCCGAGAAAAAGAAAACTGACGAACAGGCTAACGAACGAACGTTCGTTGTCTGTAACTAACGTGCGAAACCGTTCGTTAAAACAAACGTACGGACAAATGTCCGTGAAGTAACTAAACCGAGAAAAACCGGCGAACCAATCTATAAAAGGAAATTAGGGTTTCTAAAAAAACTGGATCGGTTTTAAACAACGAACGGCGGCAACGGCGGCTTATACCTCCAGCGAGGCTCCGGCGAGGTGGGGCTGCGGCGGCGGGGTGCGTGGGGCCGCGCAGGCGGCTAGGCGAGCGGTGGCGCGCGGCAAAGGGCGGCGGCGCGGCTAAGCGGCGGTGGCAGCGCTGCGGGCGGCGGGGTGAGGTGGGTGGCGGGGTTGGCAGCTCAGGTGGTGGTGGAGGGGGTCCGGGGCGGGGTATTTAAGAAGGGGGGCTGCTTGGGGGAGGGGGCAAGGCGTGGGGAGGAGGAGTCCCAGCCGGACTCGGGGTCGCGGCGGCGGCGGCGGCGGCCTCCCGGTCTCCTGGAGGGAGCAGGCGGCGCGGTGCTAGCAGGCCGGCTCGGCTCGGCTTCGGCCCACTCGGGCGCTGAGAGTTTAAAAAAAAATCGCCGGAACTTAAATAAATCCTAGAAAATAAAATAAAAATCTAAAAATACCAAAACAAATTTTCACCGTCTAAATAAAATATTTAGAACAAGATGAACATTTTCTTGTCCCTAAAATGAAATTTTGAAAAACATGCAATTTTTCTAATGCAAATAAAATAGTAATAAAATCAAATGTTTGATTTTAATATTTTTCCTCCAATATTTCAATTATTTTGGAGAAGTCATATTATCTTCTCTCATATATTTTAATATGAAATATTTTCGGAGAGAAAAATAATAAAATCAAAATCCCCAACTCTCTCCGAGGGTCCTTGAGTTGCGTAGTATTTCGAGGATCGCGAAACGAAATGCAGTAAAATATGATATGCATGGATGATCTATGTATAACATTACAAATTGAAGATTTGGGATGTTACAAACCTACCCCCTTAAGATGAATCTCGCCCTCGAGATTCGGGTTGGCTAGAAAATAGGTGTGGGTGGTCTTTGCGAAGATAATCCTCTCGTTCCCAGGTGGCTTCATCCTTGGTATGGTGGCTCCACTGAACTTTGCAAAACTTGATAACCTTATTGCGGGTGACTCGGCTGGCAAAGTCAAGAATCCTGACTGGCTTCTCCTCATAGGTCAAATCACTGTCCAACTGAATCGCCTCCAAGGGTACTGTATCTCTTAATGGTATATCCGCCATCTCAGCATGGCACTTCTTCAACTATGAAACATGAAATACATAATGAACTCCTGACAGTCCTTCAGGTAACTCCAACTTGTAGGCAACTTCTCCCATACGTTCCAAAACACGATACGGTCCTACAAATCTCGGGGCTAACTTTCCCTTGACTCCAAAACGTTTCACTCCTCGCAAGGGTGATACTCGCAGATATGCTATGCCTCCAATTTCATAGGTTACCTCCTTGCGCTTCGAATCTGCATAACTCTTATGCCTAGACTAAGCTACCTTCAGTCTATCTCGGATCAACTTAACCTTCTCTTCAGAATCCTTGATCAAGTCTGGTCCAAACAACTATCGGTCTCCAACTTCATCCCACATCAACGGTGTTCTGCACCTTCGTCCATACAGGGCTTCGAACTGTGCCATCTTCAAACTGTCTTGGTAGCTATTGTTGTATGAGAACTCCGCGTAGGGAAAATTGTCATCCCAACTAGATCCATAATCTAGCGCACAAGCCCTCAACATGTCCTCCAGAATCTGGTTGACTCTCTCGGTCTGACCATTTGTCTGCGGGTGGAATGCTGTACTGAACTCCAACCTTGTCCCCAAAGTTTGGTGCAACTAATGCCAAAACTTTGAAGTAAACTGTGTTCCTCTATCTGATACGATGGTCCCCGGAACTCCATGCAGGCATACGATCCTGGTCATATATATCTTGGCCAACTTCGCACTTGTATAAGTTGTTTTCACTGGGATAAAGTGAGCTACTTTAGTCAAGCGATCAACTACTACCCATATAGAATCATATTCTGATTTGGTCCTGGGCAATCTGGTGATAAAATCCATGCCAAGTTTATCCCACTTCCATTCGGATATCGGCATAGGCTGTAACAATCCTGCTGGCTTTTGATGCTTTGCCTTCACTCTCTGACATACATCACATATGGCTACATACTCGGCAATATCCTACTTCATACCTGTCCACCAGAAACATTCCTTCAAATCCAAATACATCTTGGTGTTTCCGGGGTGTATCGAGTATGGTGAGTCATGAGCCTCTTGAAGTATTAGCTTCCTGATCTCTGTGTTATTGGGCACATAAACTCGATCCTCAAACCATAAGGTGTCGTGCTCATCCTCACGAAAACCTTTGGCCTTTCCTTTGCTCATTCTCTCTTTTATCTCGGCAAACTCTTTGTCATCCTTCTGAGCTTCTCGAATCTTTCCTAACAATGTAGACCGAACCTTGATATGTCTCCAACGTATCTATAATTTTTGATTGCTCCATGCTATATTATCTACTGTTTTGGACATTATTGGGCTTTATTATCCACTTTTATATTATTTTTGGGACTAACCTATTAACCGGAGGCCCGGCCCAGAATTGATGTTTTTGCCTGTTTTAGGGTTTCGAAGAAAAGGAATATCAAACGGAGTACAAACGGAATGAAACCTTCGGGAACGTGATTTTCTCACCGAATACAACTCAGGAGACTTGGACCCTACGTCAAGCCAATTAACAGGAGGCCACGAGGTAGTGGGGCGCGCCTGCCCCCCCCCCCCAGGCACACCCTCCACCCTCGTGGGCCCCCTGTTGCTCCACTGACGTACTTCTTCCTCCTATATATATCCACGTACCCCCAAACGATCAGAGACGGAGCCAAAAACCTAATTCCACCGCCGCAACTTTCTGTATCCACGAGATCCCATCTTGGGGCCTGTTCTGGAGCTCCGCCGGAGGGGGCATCGATCACGGAGGGCTTCTACATCATCATCCAAGCCCCTCCAATGAAGTGTGGGTAGTTTACTTCAGACCTATGGGTCCATAGTTAGTAGCTAGATGGCTTCTTCTCTCTTTTTGGATCTCAATACAATGTTCTCCCCCTCTCTCGTGGAGATCTATTCGATGTAATCTTCTTTTTGCGGTGTGTTTCTTGAGACTGATGAATTGTGGGTTTATGATCAAGTCTATCTATGAATAATATTTGAATCTTCTCTGAATTCTTTTTTGTATGACTGGTTATCTTTGCAAGTCTCTTCGAATTATCAGTTTGGTTTGGCCTACTAGATTGGTTTTTCTTGCCATGGGAGAAGTGCTTAGCTTTGGGTTTGATCTTGCGGTGTCCTTTCCCAGTGACAGAAGGGGCAGCAAGGCACGTATTGTATCGTTGCCATCGAGGATAACAAGATGGGATTTTTATCATATTGCATGAAACTATCCCTCTACATCATGTCATCTTGCTTAAGGCGTTACTCTGCTTTTAACTTAATACTCTAGATGCATGCTGGATAGCGGTCGATGAGTGGAGTAATAGTAGTAGATGCAGGCAGGAGTCGGTCTACTTGTCTCGGACGTGATGCCTATATACATGATCATACCTAGATATTCTCATAACTATGCTCAATTCTGTCAATTTCTCAACAGTAATTTGTTCACCCACCGTAGAATACTTATGCTCTTGAGAGAAGCCACTAGTGAAACCTATGGCCCCCGGGTCTCTTTCTCATCATATCAATCTCCATCACTTTCTTATTGCTTTGCTTATTACTTTGCCTTTTACTTTTCACTTTGCATCTCTATACCAAAAATACCAAAAATATTATTTATCATCTCTATCAGATCTCACTTTCGTAAGTGACCTGAAGGGATTGACAACCCCTAAGCGCGTTGGTTGCGTTGAGCTATTGTTTTTGTGTAGGTACGAGGGACTCGCGTGTAGCCTCCTACTGGATTGATACCTTGGTTCTCAAAAACTGAGGGAAATACTTACGCTACTTTGCTGCATCATCCTCTCCTCTTCGGGGAAATCCAACGTAGTGCTCAAGAGGTAGCAAACCTCCATTGTTGCAATAAAACCTCTAGGAACAATCTCCAATCGAAGTTCCCTGAGATCCTCTGCTAACTCCTTTGGTAATCCTGTGCTCACTAGGGTGTTGGCATAACTCTTCCCACTAAAAGCGTCTGCTACGACATTGGCCTTGCCTGGATGATAGTGAAGCTTCATGTTATAATCCTTTATAAGCTCCAACCATCTCCTCTGCCTAAGGTTCAGCTCCTTCTGTGTGAAAATGTACTTCAAACTCTTATGATCCATGTACACATCACAACGGTTTCCAATAAGGTAATGTCTCCAAGTCTTTAACGCATGCACTACGGCTTCTAACTCCAAATCATGCGTGGCATAATTCAATTGTGCGGTTTTAGTTGTCGTGAGACATACGAAACAACTCTTCCGTCCTGCATAAGCACACTTCCAAGTCCTAGGCGAGAGGCGTCGCAATACACTTGGAAATCCTTGTGTATATCCGGCAAAATCAGCACTGTGGCTGTAGTCAAACATTTCTTTAACTCCTGAAAACTTGCCTCACATTCTTCCGTCCATTTAAACTTGGTATCCTTCTTCAATAACTCCGTCATTGGCTTCACAATCTTGGAAAAATTCTCAATGAATCTTCGGTAGTATCCCGCGAGTCCAAGAAAACTGCGGATCTCGCTAACTGAAGTGGGTGCCATCCATTCAGTGACTGAGTGAACCTTGGTGGGTTCTACCGCTATACCTTCTCCTGATATAACATGTCCAAGGAATCCGACTTCCTTCAACCAAAACTCGCATTTGCTAAACTTGGCATATAACTGGTGTTCCTTGAGTTTCTCGAGAACTAAACGCAAATGCTCTTTGTGCTCCTCCTCATTCTTCGAGTATACCATTATATCATCAATGAACACCACAACAAACTTATCCAAATATTCCATGAACACTTTGTTCATCATGCTCATGAAGTACGCAGGGGCGTTAGTCAGTCCAAATGACATGACCGTATATTCATACAACCCGTACCGTGTGGTGAATGCTGTCTTTGGTATATCCTTCTCTCGAATTTTCAACTGGTGGTATCCTGATCGCAGATCGATCTTTGAAAACACCTTAGCTCCTTGCAGTTGGTCGAACAAATCATTGATTATCGGCAGTGGGTATTTGTTCTTGATCGTCACCTCATTCAACGCACGATAATCAACAATCATTCTTAGAGACTTATCCTTCTTCTCAACCAAAAGCACTGGGGATCCCCATGGTGATGAACTCCGTCGAATGTAACCTTTCTCCAATAACTCCTTGATCTGCTTCTTAATCTCCTCCAGATCATTTGCGGGCATTCGGTAGGGTCTCTTTGATATTGGCCCGGTACCTGGCAATAGCTCTATCAAAAACTCCATGTCTCGATCCGGTGGCATGCCTGGTAACTCCTCTGGAAAAACATCCGGGTAATCCTTCACTACAGGCACTTCCTCCTGAATAACTCCCGTGAGGGTATTTACTTGGCTCCTCCTAGGCGCATGCCTAGATACATACTCAATCATTTTTCCCTCCGGGGTGGTGAAATAAATCGACTTACTAGCACAGTCAATGCTTCCTCCATACTTTGACATCCAGTCCATGCCTAATATCACATCCAATCCTTGTGACTCCAAGATTATTAGGTCGGATGGAAAAACATGGCTACCAATGGTTAAGGGTATCTTGTCGCACCATCGACTAGCCATATACTCTGCTCCAGGTGAACTCACTAATAGAGGGGTCCTAAGGGTTTGGGTTGGTACTTTAAACTTATCCACGAATCCCCTTGATATGTATGAATGCGATGCACCAGTATCAAAAAGAACAAGGGCGGTAAATGACTTAACCAAAAACTTACCTATAACCGCATCTGGCTGCTCTTCAACCTCCTCCACGTTAACGTGGTTCACTTGTCCTTTGTTGAATGGATTGGGCTTCTTCCCAGCGCTCACATTGTCGTTTCCATTCTTCGCTTCAGGGCACTCCGTGGCATAGTGTCCAGTCTTCCCGCACTTAAGGCAAGTAATGTGACTTAGATCTCTCTTGGCGGGTGTGGTTGGATTGGGGCGGTTCTGATTGTTGTTTGCTCCGTTCCCAGTCCCATTCTTAGAACCATTATGGTTATGCGAACTTCCTCCGGTGTGGTTATGACCTCCATGGTTATGAACAAGTCCTCCCGAGTTTGGGGTTAGGCGAGGCTTCTGCTGAGCTCCTGAGTTATACCTCCCTTGCCCATACTTCCTCTTACGGCTCTCAATTTGCTGCTGTTTCCCTTCAATCATAAGAGCCTTATCTATCAACTCCTGGTAGTTGTTGAATGTTGCCACCATCAACTGCATGCTCATCTCATCATTTAGCCCTTCGATAAACTTCTCCTGCTTCGCGGCATCCATGGCCACATCATCAGGGGCATAGCAAGATAACTTGCTAAATTCATCCACGTACTGAGCCACAGTACGGTTCCCCTGGCGTAAGTTGCGAAACTCATGCTTCTTCATATTCCTAGCTCCAGTTGAGACATGGGATGTGCGAAAAGCTTGCTGAAACTGATCCCAAGTGACGTTGGCTATGGGGAAAGTGGCCGTGTAATTCTCCCACCATCAGGCTGCTGGTCCATCCAATTGTTGTGCGGCAAAGTGCACCTTCTCAGCATCTATGCAACCTGCGGTGGTCAACTCCCTTCCAATAGGGCGTAGCAAATCATCAGCAACTATAGGCTCGGTGCTACTAGAAAATACCGACGGCTGCAACCTCAGGAAGCGAGCTAAGTTGTCAACTGGAGGCGAGTTGTTGTTGTTGTTGCCTTGGTTCTGGACTAACAATTGCATCAAGGCATTCTGCTGCTGGATCAACTGAGTGAGCTCTGGCGGGAAGGCAAATCCGGTGTCACGTCTCGGAGGCATCTGGCGGGTTTAGAGGGGAGAGATTTAGAATAGATAAGGGGTCTAGTGAGAAAGCACTACCCATATGCACATGAGACAAACACAATCATTTCACTCAATCAATCAAGCAAGGGCATACAAATGGTCTAGAACTATCGTAAAAGTGATGTACTGCTACTATATACATGGGGGAATACTACTATCATTTGGTGGTCATCTAGAAATTTTGATCGGTGGAAGACTCCATGATGTCTACTACAGCTTCGTCTTCAAAGTCATCATCACTGGGGTCGGGGTCGGTGTCGTCGATGATGATGTAGTTCTCCAGGCAAGTGGAATCGTCGTCCTCTCCTCCCGGCGCGGGATCTCCCATGAATACTCCGATCTTCTTTATCAGGTCGCCATTCTTCTCCAATAGTGTTGCAATTTCCTCCTCATATCCATCGCGTGTAGACTTGAGTTCTTCTTCTAGCTAGATGATCCTTGTCTTCGCCTTCTTCAAATCTATCATGTCTGCACACATCTGATTCTCCTGGCATCGAATGTGCTCGTTTAACTCTTGGATGAAAGCTGCAATGGACCTATCCTTCTTGGTGCTGATCATTTCCCATTGCTCATCTCGGCGCCCACATATCTGATAGATAGTGTCCTTAAGATCCTTGTTATAGACTTCTCCAATGCGTCCCATGGTAATGTGGGCTGCCATGCTCTTGCCTAGACTCCAGGTGGGTGCTTCAAAAGAAAATTCTATGGGCTTAGTGGTTGGCGAGAACGTCCTTCCTGGAACTTGAACTTGAATCATCCATCGCTCCTCTTCTAGTAAGGTGGCGTTGTACATCCCGGTGAAGCTTGGTATTCCGATGTTCAAGTACCTAGTGACTTCCTTCAAGTGGCGTCCAAAGGGTGTGTCTTCATCCGGTTGTGCAAACTTGTTCTTCAATTCCGCCATCCTAAAGAGTAGAAAATAGGAGAGGAGTCAGAAATGAGTAGAGAAGAGTGATCTAGGGATTATCTTAATGGTCGTGTCCTACACTCAGCGTGTGCTCTGATACCATCTTGTAGTGACCTGACCTCAAACGGTCAAGTCACTGTGCTTAAGTATCATCCCTGGATCGGTAATGCTGACACACACAAAGTACTCGGAGGATTTATAACATAGTAGCAATCACACACTTATTACATCGAATGTCTCAAAAGAGAACTTGTTACAATAAATATGGCTTAAGCCCATCTAATACGAGAACATTGGAAGGCTTGGAAGATAAAGTGAGTCCATCAACTCCAACGGCATAGCTGAGCTTCACGGCAACGACCTAACGAACCTTACTCCTCGTCTGAAAAGTCTGCAACATAATATGTTGCAGCTCGAAAACGGGTCAGCACATGGAATATGCTGGCAATATAACACAGTAGAGCAAGAACAGAATAATGCTATCACTACATGCATATTTGGCTGGTGGAAAGCTCTATGGTTATAGTTTTTGCAAAAAGCCAATTTTTTCCTACAACAAAGGAATAAATTTTATTTAACTATCATGGTAGTTGAAACATCATTGAGAAGGTTCCTCCAACTCAATCCCAATTTAAGTAATTATCAACCCAACAATATTAATTAAGAGTGATGAGATACTTAGGATACTCCAAGTACTAGATACTCAAGATTGTCCATAACCGGGGACACGGCTAACTATGATTAGATTGTACACTCTGCAGAGGTTTGCGCACTTTTCCCCACAAGACCCGATCTCCTCCATTGGATTTCTCGCACTACATGGTGTTTGAGAAACGGATGACCGAGACACGGTCTTTCAGAAACATTAACTCTTTACTCTGGGCAGACCATACCAAACCTACATCCCTCTACCTGCTGATCCACCTCTTCAAGAGCTCATGTATTACTATCCATAAAGTATGTATAACTATTTCTACTCTTCCCCAACTCAATGTACATATAGAAAAAAATTCAAATATATGTAAAAAACAATTTGGTTCTAAGTTACATAGTGATTCAATACACAAAAGTTTGTAGTAGTTAAGCAAAACGATTCATATCAGTACAAAATCCATAAGTCACAAGTTCACACGACAAAAATTTAGCAAAAGAAAAAAACTGGGGTGATTTACCAGTAAAATTTTGAGGAAGTTCGCAGAACAAAACAACATAAATTTGGAGATCCTGACACTGACGAGAATGCTCAGTACAAAAATGAACAAAGCTCCGTTCATACTATCATTTGCGAACAAATGATGAAACAAATGCTCAGTACAAACCAGCACATATCTTAGTTCATACTATCATTTGCGAACAATTGATGAAACAATTTTCTATAAAAAAATAGAGTAAAGTCTAGTCCGTGAAAACACGCTCAGTACAACCCCATATGGACATCAGTTCAATTACTCTTTTTTTGGAACCTTTCAAAATTACTCTTCGAAGAATACATCAGTACAAATGCACATGTAGATCAGTACAAGTACTCTGTTTTTTCTCACGGAAAAACAGCACGATGGGTCTCACCGTAATCCAAATTACTCTTCAATGATTGCGAATTTGAGAAAACATTCAACATGACTAAGTTTCGTATTTTCGATATCTTTCCAACGTTATATTTTTTGCCTTATTTCGACAAACTTAAAAAAATCGCATTCAAAATCAAATTTGCCCGTATTCGACTTCGTTTTTAAACCATGAGGAATTAGAAAAAACATTTCAATACAAAAAAAGTTGCGCATTTTCCATAGCTTTCCAACGCTGTATCATTTGCGTCAATCCGATAAACCATTTGCAAACAACATGAAAATACGTTTTGCCCGGAATTTCACAGTTTTACAAAATTACTTCTAAATCGTATAGAATTATAGAAAACAATAGATTTGCCCAGAATTTCACCGGAAGATGCGGATTTTCACCAGCTTTGCGCCATCTTATTTGCTAAATTCTGACAAACCGTTTGAAAATTGAGTCCAAAATACGATTCGCGTTTTCGGTTTTGAAAAAAACTGTTTTTTTCAAAACTGCTCTTAAACCATAATGATTTTGCAAAAAACATTCAATATACTTGAAATATAGTTGTCAAGAGCTTTCCAATGATATATTACATGCCCCGTTCCGACAAAAAATGCATTTTTTTAACTAAAGAAGACGATATGTTAAACAGAACTGAATGAATCAGTTCAACTGCTCGAAAATCATCAGTACAACCGCGTGAAAGCATCAGTTCAAGTAGAGTAACAGAATAATATTCTGTTACGCAAAACAGAATAGCCCAGATGTGTGTGTGTGTGTAGCAAGGTGCAGAATAAATTATTCTTCACCCGAGGTAATCTTATGATCTCTTTCTAAATAAATTACGTTTACAATATAAATAGTTACATGCATATTGATTATATATGTAAAATTTTGTATAAAAAATAAAAATATAGGTTATAAGACCAGAAAAATCACATTTTATGTATGTTTTACACTGTTCTCACATTCGTAATTTTACGTAACATAAAATATTTTTTACGGCGAGTACATATTTTCTTACGTCCTCTTTTATGTATGAAATAAGACAAAATTTATGAAACGTAAAAATATGTTGCATTGATATCAAAATAGAGAGGGGGTGAAGAATAACTATTCCTCACCCAGAATGACGAATAGCGCGGCCCTATATATATTGACAAAATAGAGAGGGGATGAAGAACAACTCTTCGGGCAGAGCTAGCCCGGGCCAAGGAGCAAGCCCAGTGTAGTAATGCGACTGCCGAGAAGGCATCGGCTGAGTTAAAAGCCGAACGAGTTGCTAGGTGTCAAGACGAGGAGAAGATATCCACGATGGCGCTCAAGCTAAAAAGTGCTGCTAGCCGGTGTGAACTCCTTGAGAAGGAGAATGAAGCCAAAATGGCTGAAATTGACAAGGCCCTACGAGAGGCGAGAGAAGCGCGGTCTGAATCCAGAGCAGCCCGTGAGGAGATCCGGCAAACTGAGGATATTGCAGCTGGTAAGCCATTTTTGCTATAGTCTAAGTTCGGCGATTCGAACTATGCTCAGCTTAACCAATTGTGGAGTTCTTCGGACGAGTTTTTAGACTTGCCGAAGAGTTCTTCCGATGCGGCACAGTATTATCAGGCACGAGACGGGTACACAATGGAGAACTTTTCTGGTCACAATTTGGCGCCTCGAAGTGCCCCCTATTGCTGAATGAGCAGATGTCCCAGTGGGCCGAGCTTCATAGGATATCCGGTGCTACCATGAAGAACGTCATAATCCGGTTATGGCCAACTGAGCCTGTTCCGAACAGTTACTTCGGCTTGGTGCAGCGGCTTGTTGACGCAGTGCCGCGTATCGATGCTGTGAAGCGATCGGTGTGCATCGAGGGTGTAGGGATGGCTTTTGCCTGAGTCAAGACGTTCTGGGGGAATATGAAGGCCATCGATGTTGCGGTGAAGAGTCCACCCAAGGGCAAGGACCGCCACGAACCGGAGCATTATTTTGAAGACGTCCTTGTAGCCGCCCGCTTGATAGAGGGTCAATGCTCGAAAGACATAATGTTCGAGTGAAGTGTATGAGAGTTGTACGAGACAATTTTATAGTAAATCTATTTGTATATTTTACTCGAAAGCTTGTGTTTCTCCTGTGCGGCCGTTTTAATATAATCTGAAAGTTTTCTAGTCGTCGGCTTCAGCACCCTTGTAGGAAGTACAGGGGTGTTCGAAAAAGCATCAGATCACTCTTGACCCAACCTCTTGGTCCGTGAAGGAGGTGTCAATGCGGCAAACCAGGCAACCAGACTATAGGGCGTTAACACTTTCACTTAGCCATAGGAGTTTTACGGTGGGTCTACGACATAGCCCCTAGTATGTATGCAGCTAACTCATACGATGTGTTTACATAATTGACCGGAAAAGGGGTCCTTCGTGTGACACGGAGGAATTGCTAGAGATTCTGATAAGTCATCAAGTGGTTGACCAACTCTCGCCACATCATGACAGTCAGTTTTCGGCTTTCTCTATTGAGGTGCGTCACCGGGTGAACCGGTAGCACAATCGCAGTAGTTCTCCCTTTACTACCCTAGCCGATAGAGCGGAACGTAGGATAGAAAGCACAAGGGCCGGGCAACCCAACTATTGACCCAAGACATGATTCGGAGCTGATGCATATAAGGCCAAACTCGCGACGCCGAAGTACGCTGTAAAAGATGTTCGGACTTTGTTGGCAACTCATTTGTTCCCGTATCGAGCCCCTGGCAAATTAAGCCGGGGTATATCTATGAAACAACCATAGGAGGCATATTCATTTTGCAAAAAGACGCGAGTGATTAATTCGAATAATTTGAACTGGGACCTGAGTGATATGCCAATGGTTACTTGATATACATAAAGGCCACGACCCCGACAATTTGATATGCCCTGGGTCGAAGGCATAGGAAAAAGGCATGTTACAGGCTCGAAAAGAGAGTGCAGTCTACAAAAAATTATTTTGGATCTCCTGTCGCACGTCTGTGCCGCCTGTCCTCAGCGAAGGGAATCCTTGAAGGGAGTAGCCCCATAGGTGAGTGTACGGATCCAAAATCCTATGGGGTCGGTCGTAGGTGTTTCCCCTTTGCGCCACCTGCTTTTAAGAGATAATGAAACAAAAGAAAATAGGAAAGCGGTTAAAGAATGTTACCAGAGTGCCTGCAGACTTGTCTGTATTGTGCTTCCGTCAATGCCCATGGTATCTTGAGTGCGTAATTGTGTATGCGCGGTATAGTTTTAATGGGTATACGAGATGGGCAGCGGAAGCCGAACTGCTATTTCTGTTCCGGCTTTGATCGATCTTCAGTGGGAAATTGCTTCCGCCCTCTGGCATTTAGCTGGTGAGCCGCTCCGTTGTCCCTATTGCCTGGTGGTCCATTTCCATTGTGTCCGGCGTTGAGCATGCCGGCCTGCTTGAGGATCCAACAACTTCTTTTGGTGTGATTAGCTGGTTTATTAGGGTGGCCATGAATTGGGCAGGGCCGGTCCAATATCCTGTCTAGTTTGGATGGTCCGTCTCTGTTTGCCTTGAATGGCTTTTTCCGTTAACCGGGCTTGGGATTGCTAAATCCGGTGTTGACCGCTGTGTCGCGTGATCTTTCATTATCATTGCGACTGTTGTGTATGCTTCATCGTGGCTTGCCATTGCCGTCTCGGATTTCGGAAGTGCCCGAGTCGCTGGCGCAGTTGCTTCTACGAGCGAGCCAGCTGTCTTCTCCCGTGCAAAAACGGGTCATTAGAGCGGTAAGGGCTGTCATGGATCTAGGTCCTTCTTGACCGAGGTGGCGTGCAAGCCATTCATCCTGGACTCTATGTTTAAAGGCCGCAAGGGCCTCCGTGTCCGGACAGTCGATGATTTGGTTCTTTTTAACTAGGAACCTAGTCCAGAGCTTCCTAGCTAACTCTCCGGGCAGCTGGACAATGTTACTTAAGTCATCGGCGTCCGGTGGCCGGACATATGTTCCTTGGAAGTTGTTGCGAAAGGTGTCCTCCAAATCCTCCCAGCTGCCGATAGAATTTTCCGGTAGACTGTTTAACCAGTACCGAGCTAGTCGTTTGAGTTTTAGTGTTAGGTATTTGATGGCATGAAGGTCGTCTCCACGGGCCATGTGGATATGGAGGAGGAAGTCCTCGATCCATACCGCGGTATCCATTGTTCCATCGTATGATTCGATATTCATGGGTTTGAACCCGTCTGGGAATTCATGCTCCATTGCTCCATTTGTGAAGCAAAGAGGGTGTGTGGCGCCTCTATGTTGGGCCACACTGCGGCGTATCTCCGACAGAGTCCATTTGCGGTTTTCAGCCCGAGTGTGGCTAGGTTTGTCACGTCCGAATAGGTGGTCGTCGTCATGTGTTGAGGTATGTCCTTGTGATCTGTAGATTGCTCTTGAGTGTCCTGCTTTGCTACCCAAGTCTTGTTGACGGTCGTATGTATAACCCCGAATTGTTTTGTTCTTGCTTTTACTGTGAGGTGGGGCGGTCTGGTGTTCGACTTGAGTTGCCGCTTTACCTAGGCCCAGTTGTGGTCGACCTGCCGCATTGTGCGATGATGGTACGGGCTCCGGCGCCTTATCGTCGCCCTGGGGTAGCAATCTATGCTTCGGGTAGCTTTTGGCTGGTCCACTAAGGCCGTATTCTTTGGCGGCTAGGACTTTGGTCCATCTATCATTGAGCAGATCTTGGTCAGCTTCAAGCTGCTGCTGCTTCTTTTTCAGGCTCCTTGCAGTGGCTATTAGTTGGTGCTTAAAGCGCTCCTTCTCACGAGGTTCCTCAGGCACGATGAAATCCTCAGTGTCGAGGCCCACCTCATCCTCAGAGAGGGGAAGGTAATTGTCGTCCTCCGAATCTTCGTGTGTGGCTTGTTTAGCAGGGCAAACCTGCCCATCTTCCCGTTCATCTTGTTCATTAGTTGTATCAACGGGGTCTTCGTTGTCATTGGCATCATTGTCCATGTCGTCGATATTCTCGGAGTCGTAATCAAGTGTATCAGTCGAATCCTCGACTGTGGCTATGAAGTGGGTGGTGGGTGGGGAGCATAATTCTCCATCGTCAACCCCTGGTTCGAGCCGGATATAGTTCAGTTGTGAGTCCTCCGCCGAGACAAGTTTTGTAAGGAATTTAACACATCGCCCGAAGGCGAGTGCTGGAAGATGTCTGCGGCGCTGAATTCGAAAATCGATAAATGATCAAGCTCGGTGTCCACTGGCTCACGTGGTTCGGAACTTACGACCGGAGACGAGTCCAGAGTTCTGATGCAAAAGATGTCGTGAGAGGTTAAGTCTGTGTGCGGCTCCGACGCCGAGGAATCTGCGGCCTCCGCGGTGGGGTTGATCCTCCCGTCCTTGGATGGCGTCGCTTTATCCGGATCTAAGGCCAGAGCGTTTACATGAGCTATGGGGGCAAACTCATGAGCAAGGCGAAATTCATCGTTGCACTCAATCCATGGCAAATCTAGCATGAGAGAGGCAACATATGGAGATATATGACAAGAAGCAATAACAATCATGTGCAAAGCATGTAAATGGTTGTCATCAACCGCATGTAATGAGCAAGTATGAATCATGGGTGATGCAACAAGGCAAGCAATCATAGTAATCAAGTCATGCAAGCTAGTAGTGTGAAGATGCAACATACTGGAAGAATTCATGGCAATCATGTCATGTGAGCAAATAATAGGCATAGACAATGCACATGACATATCGCAAGCACGAACACAAAGCAAGATCATAGTATCATCATAGGCATGGGGCTCAAAGCAAACATGGCAATAACAAGTGATATCTCCACCAAGCTTGCAAATACACATACAAGTACTAGAATCAATCATCATGTGTAATGCAAAGCATGGGTCACAAATGCATGGCAAAGGCATAGTAATGAGCATATCATGCAAAGTGAACATGGAAAGATGGGCATATAATATGTAATGGACAACAACCCATAACCATGTGAGAGTTATGTAGAAGAAATGTGCGAAGACTTCGCGTGAAGAGAGCGGTGGGAAGGACAATCCATGGTATCCCAAGGCATCGGTTCTCTCTAGATCTCATTTTGTTAACTCATGGTATTGTGAGGTTGACAAGTAAGCATGGGTACCTACACAACAAATACACAAGCGAAAGAAATTGTGTGTGTGGTAAATGTACACATCATCCATCATGATGTGTATGTGCACGTGAGAGTTAGCACAAGATAAGCATCGCTCAAAGAAATTTGATGCATGGTATAAGAACATGTCATCCATCATGTAAAAATAGTTATTGTGTATAACACGATGGGGATGCAAATTGAGCATACAAGTATAAGGCACAACAATATCATTGTTATTCATGGGGAGCATATGGTGCACACAAGTATTGGGATCATGCAATGGGTGGGAGTGATCACAATCTCCTAAAATATATGAGGAAACTATGGGGGTCTCCTCATGTGCAATATTTGAAACATCATATGGAGAAAATGGGCAACACCCAAAACAATGCATATCTGAAGCAAGATGGTTATGGAATGGCATATGAGATAAATGATGCAAAGGTAGCATGTCAATATCATCACAAGAGAAACAAATGCCAATAACCATAGGCTTGTCATCTATGCCATAAGTGCAAATTGGGTTAATCTTAATGGCATATGCATAGTCACTATGAAGAGATTGGAAATATGACATGTGGTCGATCTCATGCATAGCATATGACAAGTCAAGCGGATTGGCAAACAAGATGTGACCGAGAGAATTAGCACAAGAAATCCTATGTAACATGGCATCACCACTAATAGACTCCACATGGCAATCATCATACTCATCATAAATGGGTAAATCATCGCATGGGGAAGTCACACTAGCATGAAGCATGGAAATAGGTTGATCAACATCATGCAAGCAATCAATGTCATGATAGTCCACTAGTGGGACAAGAGCATCACCTTCACCTATGTTACCTTTGTCATTCCACTCACGTGGTGTAGATGAGATGGGTAAGACCGAATGGTGGTCAAGTTCATCATTATGATGGAACCATGTGGGGGTGCATCATATTCCACCATGGCCATCGTCTTGTCCAAAGGTAGGACGAAGTCGTCGAGAATCGGCGCGTCATCATATAAGGGACCTAGCACCAAATGAGAAGACACAATAGAGGTAGAGGTCAAGTTGTTAGTGTTAAAAGTGGCCTCACATGACCTATCAACTATGTCGCTCTCTCTATGTGGTGGTTCACTCACTCCCTCAAAATAGGTGCACTCAAACTCACATATGGTGGAGTCACTCATCTCACTCAAGTGGTGGGGGTTGTGGCTTTCCTCACATGTGAATTGTGGCAACACATATGGGGCTAGTGGTGAAGTCACCCTCACTCTCAATATGGTGGCACAAGTCACTCAAGTCATCATACGTCGCCGTGGTCGATGGGAAAATCCCATGCTCAACCATCTCGTTGTTGTCGCCGTGGATGAAGGCCGAAGATGGCACATCATCACTCTCGCCTCCTAAGATGGAAGCATCATCCTTGCTCGTCACCATGTAGCTCGCCTCCAAAGCTTGGTCCTTGATGGTGTCTGTAGTCGTAGTCGTCACCGCACCATCTTGAAAAAGAGTCGAAGTAGACTCGGCATCGTCAATGCCACAAAGAGGGATGGCGGTGAAGTCGAACTTGGGAGCATCGTCTTGGAGCTCGTCGGGCTTGGACATCATGGTGGTACTAGCCTCATGCTCATTCTCATGGAGCTTGGTCGTCACGAAGTGAGCTTGGGGTGGAGAAGCTTTGGCCTTCATGAGTTCTTGTTCCGCCTTGAGAGCACCAATGTAGTTGTCATCGAGGGACTTGTAGTTCTTGAGGAAGATCGTCTTGGAGATGTCGTTGTGCAATCCCATCATGAAGTGGAACTTCATCAAAATGGGGTCGTCCATGCCGGCTCGTCGCAAGGCTTTCTTCATCTCCTTGAAGTACTTGTCGATGGACTTGGATCCTTGGGTGGTGTCCTCCAATTGGCATAGAAGTTGTTCCATGTAGGTTGGAGGCACGGACTCTCGTCGCATAGCTCTCTTCGTCTTTGGCCAACTCATGTCGTAGGTCTCCGAAGGTGTGTGAAGCCACCATGTCGACGCGTAGTCGTGGAAGTTTCTTGTGGCGCACTTCACTTGATCTTCGGGAGGAACTTGATGTAGCTTGAGGTAGTCGTCCATGAAACGCTCCCACTCGAGATACTCCTCGGGTTCTAGAGTCCCATAGAAAGGAATCTCATGGTCTATGTCAAGGTCGTAGTAGCTTGTGGAAGTCGTGGACTTGAGCTTAGGGAGCATCTCTTGAAGTGCTCGTGGGCGAAGATGCCGTATGTCCATAGGCGAAGATGCCTTGAAGTCACTTGGTGAACATTCCAAGGGAGATGGTGAAGTCGTTGAGCGGTTGTTGGTGTTGAGCTCTAGACCTTCATGTTCGTGGTGGTGATGGTGTCGATGCCGATGTGACCTTGCCGGAGATGGTAGCTCGGAGGCATGTGCTCTTGAGCGTCTTCTCGAAGATGAGGAAGACCGCTTGTAGGACTTGATGAGGGCCTTGATCTCCTCCATTTGATCTTGCATCTTGGCGTCGGTGGAGTTGTTCGTGGCATCGAACTCGTCGTTGTTGTTGTAGACCGAATATGAAATGCCTTCCCTATCCATCACAAGACTCGAGCAAATATGAGTGGGAGAAAGAGAAGAACGAATACCAAATGTACCTTGACCGAAGTTGAAAGTGGATCAATGATCACTCCAATGTGGACAAGGAAATAGCACAATTGGTACCAATTCTTGTCGGTATCTCACACCTACACAAATAAGGCTTATGGTGGAGCTCGGTGAGGATAGTGGCACAAATATTTGATGTAAAATGTTAGCAAGAGTCAATAATGTTGAAAAAGATTCACAAATTCGCAAGTGTAACAAGTAGAACAATAGCAATGTGTGGCACACGAAAACACACACACGGATAGATAAATGGGGTCGTGCAACCAAGGATGAGCACAAAATGTGGAATCCACAGAAAACGCTCATGTTGCACAATTCAAGAGAGACGCTAGCACGATTGCTCTATAGGCGGATACGAAACTTGTGCACAACCTATAAGATGCAAAATGTATCGACTTTCTATCCCAAGTATGCTATATATGTATGATGTTCTGGTGGTATGATCCAAGATGATCGGATATGACAATCTTATGTGCAATGTGGGATGATGCTATGGCACTTGCTTACAAGCTTTATTCTTTTTTTAATGCCACAATGTGAAATGCAAAAAACCAAGATAGCAATTGGGTATATACGGAAACAATCCTGTGGCACAAGGGATGATATGATACCAAAATGATATGGTATGTATGCAATGGAAAGGTGGATCACTAATGTGCACAAGTAACGTTGCCGGCAATACTCAAATGGCTAGTCTCGATAGGCAAGTAACGCAAAATGGGCTAGGGGTTAACAATGCAATTGCAAGGGAATATACAATGGAGGGGTACCACGATACCAAGATGATATGGAGGTTACCGTCCGCAGTGATGATGAGTGGCAGTGATCTTGATGGAGATACCAAGATGATGGAGACTCGTCCCTAAGTAGCCAAAACACCTTAGGAAACGGAAAAACCACAACTCAAAATCTCAAGGACAAAAGTCAAATGGTGGTAGCGGAATGCGGTGGTGTTGCACTAGGAAATGCGGAAGTGGAGGTTATGGTGGTGGACTATACACGGTTTCAGAGTTGGAAGCATGGTCCCTAAGTAACCGAAACACCTTAGGAGACACAACTCATAACACAAACAAAATTGGGTTAAGTTGGGTGGTGGGAGTGTATAGTGGTCAAGCCTATGCGGAAGTAGTGGTGGTGGTTGATGAAGAAGCGACCGTCCCTAAGTAGCCTAGACACCTTAGGAGACACAAATCACTCCTCAAGCAACCACTAATGCAATGGGGAACAAGATTAGTTAGGTTGCGGAAGGCCATGGTGGTGTAGCGGATGATGTGGTGGAAGCCCTAGGCAAAGATGCCAAAGTTCCAAAAATTTGATGGAGTCAAATGGTGTTGAAACCTATGTATATGGATGGTGGATGTCAATAGCTACTCAACGAGCTAAAGAACGAGAAAATCGGACTCCAGATGTGAAAGTTATGGCCAAATTTTTTTTTCAGCTGAGTCAGTGTCAGGGTTACCCGGACATCCGGGAGTAGGTCCGGATGATCCGGGTTCGTCAACCGGATTTCTGTCGTGTGGGGCGTCCGGACATCCGGGAGATGGTCCAGCTGATCCTGGTGGATCCGGATGATCCGGGAGCACTTCCGGATGATCCGGGTAGGTCAAACTGCTCGGGATTTTCTCTCGGGGATGAATTTTTGGGCGGAAAATGGATGATTTTGGGGTCAAAATTGATGAGATTTCGTGGATGGAAGGTGTGGAAACTTGGGTAGATGCTATATCCACTCGAAACCAAGCAAATCCATGGATCAAAATCAACAAAACATCATCAAAACCAACAAATCACAAAAAAATTGGGGCTATTTTTGGTGGGGATTTTCGAATTTAGGACGGAATCAAGCAAAAGAAGGCTAGAAAAAGAGGGGTGGGGGCTCCAAATTCGTGATCAAACTTGCTCATGATACCAAGATGATGTAGGGTACGAACCCTAGGGGCCGATCTTTCACGAAAGGAGTGGATCCCACGAAGAACGCGAAGAACACGAGGAGGGAAACAAGGGGAAACACGAGGGAAACACAAGAGAAATCACTCCACCAACAAGAATAGATCACACATGCGCTAGATCGATGAACACAAAGGTTGGATACAAGATCCAAAGTCAACAACGGACGATACAAAGGTAGCTGATCTTCTCCGTGAGGAGGTCTTGAATCCACGGGGGGGTCTTCCCTTAGAAAGGGGGCTTGAATCCAAAGGGATCTTCTCCGTAGAGGCCGCGGTCTCTCTCGTGGAGTAGATCCGATATGGATGAGCGTAGCTCTGTCTCTCAAATGAGCTAAACCAACGCTAACCCTAGAAAGGAGGTGGAGGAGGTCTATTTATAGTCTAGTGGGCGAAGGGGTAAGTGAGGGGGTGAAATAGGTACATGGGCCTCGGCCCGGAAGCATGCACGCAGGCAAGGCCGGATGATCCGGATGGGGTCCAGATGATCCGGGCATCGTCCGGATGATCCGGGACCTCGTCCGGATGATCCGTTTGTGCAGTGGAGATTGTGCAAGCTTCGGGTGTCTTCGGACGCAATTACCCGGATGATCCGGAGGGGGACCCGGATGATCCGGCTGAGCCCGGATGATCCGGATGGCGGTCCGGATGTCCGGCCTGGCTCCTGCAGCTTCTCCGTCTTCTTCTTCTCCTTTCTTTCGTCTTCTCTTCCATCCTCCCTCGCGGATGGTGTAGTCGTTCCTTGGCGCTTGCACTCCTCCTCGACATCCATGAAGCTCCAACAATACCCATGCATGCACACGGGAGGAGTGTCAAGTAGTATACCATCCTTAAGAGGTTCAAGTGAACACGTGTAAAGGAGATGATTCACCTTTGTGTATGTGAAGTAGATGTCGCACGTGTCACTTGCCAAATAGACTCTTGACATGGTGATGTCCGTAGGATGCTCTGCATCAATCACCGAGCTTAATTCCTGCTCGTCCTCGAGTAGGTAAATGGTAAAAAAGATAATTTTTGATGTGGAATGCTACCTAGGATAATCTTGATCACATATCTAATCATGGCATGAATATTAAGACACGAGTGATTCAAAGCAATAGTCTATCATTTGACATAAAAACAATAATACTTCAAGCCCACTAATAAAGCAATCATGTCTTTTCAAAATAACAAGGCCAAAGAAAGTTATCCCTACAAAATCATGTAGTCTGGCTATGCTCCATCTTCACCACACAAAATATTCACATCATGCACAACCCCGATGACAAGCCGAGCAATTGGTTCATACTTTTTAACGCGCTTCAGCATTTTCAACCCTCACGCAATACATGAGCGTGAGCCATGGATATAGCACTATAGGTGGAATAGAATGGTGGTTGTGGAGAAGACAAAAAAGGAGAATATAGTCTCACATCAACTAGGCGTATCAACGGGCTATGGAGATGCCCATCAATAGATATCAATGTGAGTGAGTAGGGATTGCCATGCAACAGATGCACTAGAGCTATAAGTATATGAAAGCTCAAAGTGAAACTAAGTGGGTGTGCATCCAACTTGCTTGCTCATGAAGACCTAGGGCATTTGAGGAAGCCCATCGTTGGAATATACAAGCCAAGTTCTATAATGAAAATTCCCACTAGTATATGGAAGTGATAACTCAAGAGACTCTCTATATGAAGAACATGGTGCTACTTTGAAGCACAAGTATGGTAAAAGGATAGTAACATTGCCCCCTTTTCTTTTTTTTCTTTTTTTGTGTGGGCTTCTTTGGCCCCCTTTTTTATTTAGGCTTCTTTGGCCTCTCTTTTTTTGGGGGGAATGCTCTAATAATGATGATCATCACACTTTTATTTACTTACAACTCGGTACTAGAACAAAGATATGACTCTATATGAATGCCTCCGGCGGTGTACCGGGATGTGCAATGATCTAGCGTAGCAATGACATCAAAAAACAGACAAGCCATGGAAATATCATGCTAGCTATCTTACGATCATGCAAAGCAATATGCCAATGAATGCTCAAGTCATGTATATTATGATGATGGAAGTTGCATGGCAATATATCTCGGAATGGCTATGGAAATGCCATGATAGGTAGGTATGGTGGCTGTTTTGAGGAGAAAGTATATGGTGGGTTTATGGTACCGGCGAAAGTTGCGTGATACTAGAGAGGCTAGCAATGATGGAAGGGTGAGAGTGTGTATAATCCATGGGCTCAACATTAGTCATAAAGAACTCACATACTTATCACAAAATTTTATTAGCCCTCGAAGAAAAGTACTACTACACATGCCCCTGGGGGGTAGATTGGCAGGAAAAGACCATCGCTTGTCCCTGACCGCCACTCATAAGGAAGACAATCAATAAATACCTCATGCTCCGACTTCGTTACATAACGGTTCACCATACGTGCATGCTACGGGAATCACAAACCTCAACACAAGCATTTCTACTAATCCACAACTACCCACTAGCATGACTCTAATATCACCATGTTTATATCGCAAAACTATTGCAAGGAATCAAACATATCATATTCAGTGGTCTACAAGTTTTATGTAGGATTTTATGACTAACCATGTGAATGAACAATTCCTGTCATCTCTCTAAATAGATATAAGTGAAGCAAGAGAGTTTAATTCTTTATACAAAATATATGCCCATGCTCTAACAAATCTAAGTGAAGCAAAAGAGCATTCTACAAATGGCGGTTGTCTAAGTGAAGAGAAACAGGCAATCCAAACTTCAAATGATATAAGTGAAGCACATGAAGCATTCTATAAAGCCGTACTCAAAAGATATAAGTGAAGTACATAGAGCATTCTATAAATCAACTTGTTGAAGAAACGAATACAAAAATACGCTCCAAGATTGCATGGTGCATAAAATAAAAATGAAAACTAAATGCAAACTACGCTCCAAGATTGCACATATCGCATGAACGAAACGAATCTGAAAACATACCGATACTTGTTGAAGAAAGAGGGGATGCCTTCCGGGGCATCCCCAAGCTTAGATGCTTGAGTATCCTTGAATATTTACTTGGGGTGCCTTGGGCATCCCCAAGATTGAGCTCTTGCCTCTCTTCCTTCTTCTCACATCGAGACCTTCTCGATCATCGAACACTTCATCCACACAAAACTTCAACAGAAGACTCGGTAAGATCCGTTAGTATAATAAAGCAAATCACTAATCTAAGTATTGTTGCAAACCAATTCATATTTTGTTTTTGCATTGTGTCTACTGTAATATAACTTTTCCATGGCTTAATCCACTGATATAAATCGATAGTTTCATCAAAACAAGCAAACTATGCATCAAAAACAGAATCTGTCTAAAACAGAACAGTCTGTAATAATCTGAACATTCACCATACTTATGATACTTGAAACATTCTGCAACAATTGGGAAAAATAAACAATTTTTATATAAAGACAGTGCAAAAATAATCAGAACCATTTGATGTTCTAGCTAGAAATGTAAAATCGCGCACTATAGCCAAAGTTTCTGTCCTGCACCGTACAAACCAGCAAGCAAATGTAAACATCCTGAAGGCAAACCTTGGCACATTATTTTTATAATACAATGAAATTTTACAAGGGGATAATTATTTTTATTGAAAAGTTTCTGTAATCAAGATTCACAAATTTGCCGTGAGCATGAACAAAGTTCAAGGAGCTCTCCCACTTCAACAATGCTTGTCTCTCTCACTTTCACTTTCCTTTTTGAAAAGTTTTGGGTTCCCCTCTTTATTTTTGTTGTTTTTAAACTATATAAAAGCACTCAACATAAATAAATGACTCTCTAAAACTTCCGGGTTGTCTCCTTGGCAGCGCTTTCTTTAAAGCCATTAAGCTAGGCATATAGTGCTCAAGTGGTGAATCCACCCGGATCCCAAGGTATATCAAAGCCAATTTTAATTAACAATGATTTATAATTTAGTAGTGAGCACAAAGTAACATATATCATGCAACAACAAAGTCTAACTCTCTTTCTATGCATCGGCATGTCATAAAAGAACAATTCATGCACACAAAGTAAAGGCCAATGCATAGTATAAACAGTTTCTTGCAATTTTATCATGTGGGAAACATAGAGAGGTGGAGATATAGTTCCTCTCTCATAATAATTGCAAGTAGGAGCAGCAAGCACATGCATATTATATCTATCAAAATCATCATTTGTAATAGTAAAATGCAACCCATCAATGTAATCCTTAATAAGTGCAAACTTCTCCGATATAGTGTAGTCGGGATAATTCAAAAAGATAATAGGGCTATCATGCATGGGTGCAATAGAAACAATTTCATGTTTAACATAAGGAACTATAGCAAGTTCATCTCCATAAGCATAATTCATATTGGCATCTTGGCCACAAGCATAGCAAGCATCATCAAAAAGGGATATTTCAAAAGATTCAACGGGATCATAGCAATTATCATAGCATTCATTCTTCGGTAAGCATGAAGGGGAATTAAACAATATATGAGTTGAAGAGTTACTCTCATTAGAAGGTGGGCACGGGTGATCAATCCGCTCTTCCTCCTTTTGTTCTTCGCTCTCCTCCTCATCTTTTTCATCCAATGAGCTCACAGTTTCGTCAATTTCTTCTTCCATAGATTCCTGCAAAACATTAGTCTCTTCTTGGACCGCGGAGACTTTCTCAATAAACGCATTAATATAGGAATTATATTCATAATTATCATAGCAATATTTTAAGATAGCTAAATTTTCAGGCCTATAAACATCATCATCAAAAGCTTCATGCTTTTCAAACAAAGATTCAATTTCATAAGCACCATTAAAAGCAACAAATTCTTCTATTTATTCCACATCAGAATAATCATATATACCATTAGCATAAGAAGCTAAGGTTTCATTATCATTAAATTTGCATGAAAAGGGAAGGTGTGGAGCCTTCATCCTAGAGCAACAAGTATAATCATAACTCAAGCATACTTGCCGAGCATACCACTTCAATATATAAATTTGATCCCATAATAGTTTCCCTTTTTGTGTCAAGCGATAATCCCTAAAGTATTCACGTTGATCCAATGTTACTCCCATTACCAAATTTAATGGGGTTTTCTCAGGGTTATCAAAGTAGTACATAATTTCTTCACATAACGAGCATTGATGGTTTTAGGAGGTTCCTCATCTCCATGAGTAGCAAGTACACCTAATTTTTTTGGTATTTCGTGTTCCATATCCTTAAATAAATATAGAGAACAACTAATAACAACAAATAAAAATTACTTAGTGATAAAGCAAACAAGCACACACGAGAATATTCACCCCACGCTATTGCTCCCCGGCAACGGCGCCAGAAAAAGGTCTTGATAACCTACAAGTATAGGGGATCGCAATAGTTTTTGATAAGTAAGAGTGTCGAACCCAACGAGGAGCTAAAGGTAGAACAAATATCCCCTCAAGTTCTATCTACCACCGATACAACTCTACGCACGCTTGTCGTTCGCTTTATCTAGAACAAGTATGAAACTATAAGTACTTTGTATGTGTTTTTGGATAGGTTTGCAAGAAAATAAAGAGCACGTAAATAAAAGCTAGGGGCTGATGTAAGTAAAGAAGCAATAAAGTAAATATAGCGAGTGTGGAAAAGTGGTGGTAGGAGTTGCGAAATTGTCCCTTAAGCAATTGACTACTTTACTAGACCGATAGCAAGTTTTATGTGGGAGAGGCCACTGCTAGCATGTCCTCCCTGACTTGGAATTCTATGCACTTATGATTGGAACTATTAGCAAGCATCCGCAACTACTAACGTTCATTAAGGTAAAACCCAACCATAGCATCAAGATATATTGGTCCCCCTTCAATCCCGTATGCATCAATTTCTATGCTAGGTTGAAGCTTCTATCACTCTTGCCCTCCAATACATAGTCCTATCAACATACAACTAACCCTATGGTGTGATCCACGCATGCACTCATATGATGGGAACCAAAGGACAGCAACATAACCACAAGCAAATTAAATCAATCATAGCAATTCATCAACCACCGATAGGACAACGAAAATCTACTCACACATCATAGGATGGCAACACATCATTGGATAATAATATGAAGCATAAAGCACCATGTTCAAGTAGAGGGTACAACGGGTTGCGGGAGAGTGGACCGCTGTAGATAGAGGGGGAAGGTGATGGAGATGTTGGTGAAGATGGCGGAGGTGTTGGTGTAGATCGCGGTGATGATGATGATGGCCACGACAGCGTTCTGGCGCCACCGGAAGAGAAGGGGAGAGGGGGGCCCTTCGTCTTCTTCTTCCTTGACCTTCTCCCTAGATGGGAGAAGGGTTTCCCCTCTGGTCCTTGGCCTCCATGGCATGGGAGGGGCGAGAGCCCCTCCAAGATTGGATCTGTCTCTCTCTGTTTCCGTGTTCTGTTCTGCTGCCCTTTCACCGTTTCGTATATATATGGAGATCCGTAACTCCGATTGGACCGAAACCTTCACCGTAATTTTTTTACCAAAAATTAGCTTTATTGCAGATGAAGAAGGGCATCAACCGCCTTACGAGAGGACCACGAGGGGGTGGGGCGTGCCTAGGGGGTGGGGCGCGCCCCCCTACCTCATGCCCACCTCGGATACCGTTTCGCGTTGATCTTTCTCCCAGATTTTCCAAATATTCCAAAAATAAGCTCCATTCGTTTTTATCCCGTTTGGACTCCGTTTGATATGGATATTCTGCAAAACATAAAACATGCAACAAACAGGAACTGGCACTAGGCACTGGATCAATATAGTCCCAAAAATAATATAAAAAGTTGCCAAAAGTATATGAAAGTTGTAGAATATTGGCATGGAACAAAATTATAGATACGATGGAGACGTATCGGCCGTATTTGATGACGCTATGAAAACGGCCTAACGGATTAACGGGCCACACACGGGCCGACTGTAACCACAGGTTGAATCTGGCCCACTGTAAGAAAAGGCCAGTAACAGGTCGTAAGTAACCGAATGCTGGAAATGAGCCCAAGAATTAATGGGCCATGAGAAGGCCGAAAGATAACATGGGCTTGAAAGGGCCCATTGGAATAATGGGCCGTTAATGGGTATAAAGTGATGTACTATTCATTAGGAGCCAGTTTCACCACGGGCCGTCAATGGGCCAAGAGTTATAAAGTGCCTTATATGGGCTGAAAGACGTCTTGGGCCAGAGATGGGCCGAAAGTTACAACGGGCTGGAATCATATTGGACGGCCCAAATGACGCTACTGGGCCTAATTCTAATAGGCCGTAACGGGCCCTGGGTTAGCGGGCTATAAATGGGCTATGTGCGAACAGGTCGTGAACAGGCTTTTAGTGGGTCGGCCTGCTATCTTTTGACCAAGTCAAACGGGCCGGCCTTTTCACAAGAATGTGTCGACGTATCATTGGCGCATTCTGTCTAATGAGTGGACGACATTTGTCCCAACGGTGAGCCGACACGTGTTTCCTCCAGTCAATGATAATTTTACACGTGGAAAATCCCCATTGGTCCTGGCTGTTAATGGGTTATTGGATCCAAACCGGAACCCGATAGCTTAACGGTGACCCGTTACGGTGGATGCCACACGTCGGTCACCCTTGACGAAAGCACCTCTATGACGCGCAATTTATCGTCATGGAAGTGGACACTTCCGTGATGATAATTTTGGTAATGTCATGGAACACTTCTACGACAGGACAGGTATGACTATCTTGATTCTGTCATAAAATCGTCATGGATGTACATGCATGATAGAAAACATGACCTACTGTGACAAACACGTATCATCACGGAAGTGTATTTTTTTGTAGTGTTCCTTGTTGTTTTTTATTGTTCCTATTACAAAAATCAATATCTAATATCATTACTAGACTTGTATCACCATCTCTTCGCCGAACTAGTGCACATATACAACTTACCATTGTATTTGGTGTGTTGGGGACACAAAAATGCTTTGTTATTTGGTTGCAGGGTTGTTTGAGAGAGACCATCTTCATCCTACGCCTCCCATGGATTGGTAAACCTTAGGTCGTCCACTTTAGGGAAAATTTCTACTTTCCTACAAAACTCTACGCTTGGAGGCCCAACACGAGTCTAGAAGACTAAAGTTGCATAGTAGATATCATTGGTGACCGACGATCCCATGGATCTTTCTTTGATCCCACAGCAGAACTCTCAATGAAAGCACCAACGTCAGTGGCAAAACCAACACACCTCGGGGTAGGGGGTCCCAAGCTATGGATCTCGGATCGATGGTAACAGGAGACAAGGGACATGTTGTTTAACCAGGTTTAGGCCCTCTTGAGGAGGTAATACCCGACATCATGCTTTGATTGTATTGATGGTTGTGTATCGAGTACAAGCTTGATCTACCTCGAGATCGTAAGTTGCATTCTAACCCTAAGGCTAGCTGAATGAGATTATGATCCGTTGCTTCTACAGGCTAAACCTCTTGGCTTATATACACGCCAAAGAGGTACCTAGGGTTACATAGTCAGTTGTAGATCTAGGGATGCATATGGCGGCTATCGAAGATGTCCTTGGAGTACACGTCAAGTCTTCGGCAAAGGCTCTCTCGATCACGTTGAGATGCGAGGCTTCCGGAGTCCTTCCTTATGAGAATGAGGGCCCATAAGCTCGGCCGCAGGACCGTGGGCCAGCTAGGGTGGCACCCCCTATTCTAGGACACCATCATTATGGATCTTCACGGTATTATTGATATGGTTTTCATGGGTTTATTCTCTGAGATGATTGGTTATTCTCTTTCAATGTGTGAGTTATTCCCGCTATGCATGGGAGATGTAGGTGAGTGGTAAGATTCTTTGTGTCTATTATATATGTCACATTCGTGTTTGTAGTCTTGTGATCTATCTAGTAAGTTTTTATTCTGTGGTGAAATATATGTGTGTTTTCCAATTTAAGGGCCCGGTTAACATGATCTGAAGACCTACATAGGTAACACATATTGTTTTGGAAATATGCGATCTCTAACGTGAAAAGTGGAGACATCTATGAGGAACGAAGACAATATGAGATAACGGTTGTTGGAGTGTGTACTCAGGATACCAGGGGTCAAGCATACCTTGTATCTCTGAGTTTCGCCAAGGTCTAAACACCTTGTCAATCCACAAGAAAAGGCACACAAGAAAGCAACGAAACAGGGGGGGGTTATACAGGTTTGGGCTGCCATGTTAGTGTAAAACCCTATGTCCTATTAGTACAGATATAAACTAAGGAATACAAGTGCTTTGGTGCTACAAAGATGGTGGTCGGGGTGTGACCAGTAGCGATCAGGGTACTAGCTAGAGTGCTCGAACACTCCTAACTCTACTGTTCCACTTTTTTCCTTGCCTTCTACTTGCTAGTACTTGTTGGTAGTGTTGTGGGTGATTGCATCCTTCCCCTCCTTTCGACCTTGGCCCTCCCCTTATATAGGCCTCGGGGGTACCACATTTGGTATGTAAAAATATGTGTGTTATTATACAAATAATAATCGGTCAAGGCATCCCACTTGCCTTTATCATGTTGCAGTGGATGAGCTGACACTGGAGTCTGTCAGGTGCTCCAGTATTTCCATTAATGTGACACGCTGCGCCGCCCTTCTCCTTCTTTAGACTGCGCTAGTGTTCGGTCTTATCGTCAGGCCCCCAGGTCGTCGTGATGATGGCCCTACTCATACCCCTACGTTGGGCTATACAGAGTGGATGACCAGGCATTTAATGCCTGGTTGGTGGAGTGTTCTGCAAGGCCAGCCCTTCTGGCGGATGCGTGCCCCGTTTGCTGGGGATTCACACTGGTACATCGAGGTGCTATACAAACGGTTTTTAACCCCTTTCCGCGATGGTGTTCTGAACCGTCACCTAGTGAGTGACTGCGATAGGGGGGTCCTTCCCACACGACCCAGAAACCGTCGGGGATATACCCTCCTAGCACACATGCTCGGCAAAATGAGGTTGTGTGCGACCGGCAAGCGCTCAAATACGGTTATACATACAGTAGTGCTAAAAAATACAATTATACAGGAGAAGTCGTTTCCGATCGTAAGTACATCCCACACAGTCAGTCCCCGCTGAACGTTTCCGTTCGTATATACATCCCACACAGTCGCTCCAAGGAAAACGTTTCTGTTCGCAGGTACATCACACACAATTATCCTCGTTAAATCATTTGTGATAGCGTTGCCATTGCACACGATATTAACAATTTTATCGTGTGCATTATTGAATGCATCACACACATTGCGTAGAAGAAACTGTGTGGCAAAGGTTGTCCATCACACACAGTTTTTATGTGGTAAACATTTGCGCAAGGTGGCCTAACGCAAACAGTTTCCAAGAGAATTTTCTGTGTGATTGTTCATTGATCCAACACGACTTATTCCTAGAAACTGTCTGTGTTGCCTGAGGTCATCGCCCACGGTGTTTTCTCAATAACCGTTTGCAATAGAAAAACTCAATTAGCAGGCTAATTGGCCATTAGCAGGCTAATTGCCCTATTATTAATAATCCATTTATTAATCTAATTGACATTCATATTAAGCACATGATATATTTCATTTCCATATTAAGGAAGCAGGATTTCATAATTGAAATACATCAGAGTACAACATGATCTAGCTTCAGCACTCAGCTACCCCATTACACAACTTCACCAGCACCAAGTTTCACATGCAACATCTAGAACTTTTCAAAATTATCATCATAGACGGTACATAGACAGATGCATCTCATCTAGAAAACTGTTGAAGTGGATGGCGAATATTGAGCCTTCATTCATGTTGAAGGTCTTTGCAAATTTAGGCCAGTGCCTGTGGATGATTGACCGTCCATCCTTCATCCTCTTCAGGAATACTTCAATATTGAACTGTGGGTGTTGTATGAAAACCTTCCTCGCCTCCTGACCATAGAGGTGGTTTGAGAGGAAATCATCAGTGAACTACTTTGGAAAGGCCTGAAAACAAGGATGTGCATAAATATCTTCTCTATATTGGAAATAGGGCAAAGGAATAAAAAAGGCAAGGTATATTAGTTAGTACAATCTTGTAGTGAATTGATGTCTTCTTCATTGTGCAGACAAAGATCTTGTTGTTGTTTTTCGCTAATTTATTTATCCTAACAATCTTTCTAAGTTTCTTGACTTGATTGATATTCATGGACAACTCATTTCCCCATATGCAAAAGGGTCGAATAGTGGGTCAAAACCTCTGACAGCAGGACCTACATGTGCAGGACCAAATTGTTAGAAACCTAAATATTAGAATGGTTCCTGCAATTGCACAATAATGTGCTATTAGAAAATGGACCATGCACGTGCTAACCTCGATTCTAAACCTCAGTGCTTCCCATTGTTTCCCTGCAACACATATAAGGTAGTTAGTCATCAGGTTAAGTAAGGGTTCACATGCTATTAGTAAAATATGTTGATGAAAAGTAAGCACATTGAAAAATCATCAGATTAATTCAAGCCACATGGAAAACCCATTTATCCAAACCAATCATGATTAAGAACTAGGAAATATAGCACTTGTATACGTTTCTCATGTATTAGGTGCAGCCAAATTTGATTTATTCCTCACATGCACAACAATACAAAATTCTACCCACGACAATTGGACATCGCATTGCAGAATTGAACCAAGCAGTTAACTAAACACCACAACAAATGAACCAAACATTAACTAAGCACCACATTGCACAATATATCATACAATAGAAGATCAGATAGTTAACCAAACCAAGCATGCTTAACAACTTGGAAATATAGCAATTGTATTTGTTTCTCGTGTATTTAGTACAACCAGATTCAATTTATTACCCACATAGTATACAATAACAGAATGCACCCACAACAATTGAACATCGCATTGCAGAATTGAACCAAACAGTTAACTAAACACCACAACAAATGAACCAAACGTTAACTGAGCACCACATTGCACAATATAACATACTCCTAATAGGAGATCAAACGGTTAACCAAATGAAGCATACTTAACAACTTGGAAATATAGCAATTGTATTTGTTTCTCATGTATTTAGTATAGCCAAATTCGATTTACTTCCCACATGGTATACAATAACAGAATGCGCCCACAACTATTGAACATTGCATTGCAGAATTGAACCAAAGTGTTAACTAAACACCACAACAAATGAACCAAACGTTAACTGAGCACCACATTGCACAATATATAACCAAACCAAGCATGCTTGACAACTTGGAAATATAGCAATTGTATTCATTTCTCATGTATTTTGTAAAGATAAATTCAATTTATTTCTCACATGGAAGACAATACAAAATTACAGCCTAAAGAATTGAACATCACATTTGTAGAATTGAACCAAACAGTTAACTGAAGATGACAACTAATTAACCAAAAATTTAATAAGGAGCACCACACTGCACGACATATAGAACATATACACTAGAGCAACATATTGCATGGTAAAATTAGATAGCACAATTCACTAGAATTTGTTAAGGAAAGGCAGGATCAGCACGCGCAACGGGTAAACCAAGCATGCTTAACCGGTGTAGCTAGCAAATGGCAAGGTGCTCCTCCAAGATCTGGGGGTCAGCATGAATGGCATCCACCGTGACTTCATCCGCGCGTGCGGTCGTGATTTGCTTCTCCGCTGCCAAATGCTCCTTGTGCTTCTGGCTATACTATGTGCACCATGGCTTAGGGCGGCACTTATTTGGTGGAGGGGTCAGTGATTTGGGTGAAAGGTGTTACGCCGGAGGTTGGGGCATGTGGGATGTGGAAGGAGGAGGAGGATGGGGTCGGGTGTGGATTACCTGCCTGGGTAGACGAGGCCGAGCAGCGTGAAGGAGGGTCACCGGCGAGGAGGCGGTGCTGCAAGCAAGGAGTGAAGGTTTCAACTTGGAAAGGAAGGCGGAAACAGGGTAAATGTGGCTTTTGGTAAGGGGAGGGGGCGGGGAGGTAGATATTTCCATGGAAGCCGAAAATTTTGAATCGGTTCAGCGAAAAAACTGACGCGCAAAGTGTCATCAGACACGGTCCCTTATTCAGAACTGTGTACGATATGTGAACATCACAAACGATTCAGATAGATTAACCCGTGTGTGATGAGTTTTAACGTCAAAAATTTTGGTTCGAATTTCCCTGGTTACAGTCGTCATCCACGTCATTGCATAATTTGGGTACACAAAGGAGACTATAGCACACCCACACTTCTTAATCGACCAAGTTCAGCAATTAAACAGAGCTAGCTGACCTAAACATTACTCTAACAAATTAAAGACCGACGCTCTTAATTAAACAAAACAAAGAGTTCTACTACGGCTGGTGCTCGTCGATCTCCGTCGCCTCCTCCATGTCCAGCTCGCACCCGACGGTCTCCTGGGGAAGGGAATCCATGGCATCCATCGCACCATACTCGGCAAGCATCTCGCCATCCGCGTCCACCATCTCTTTGGAAAAGGCCGCCACGAGCTGGGCATGGGCGGCCGCGATCTGGGCTTGGATGAGCTCCATCGTGGCAAGGTATGCGGCAGAGGAACAGATGGCCACTCGAACACTCTCAGCGATTGCCAACTCTTCGGCCGTGGGTTGCCGACCGTTGTCGGAGAAACTTCGTCCGATTTGTGCGGTGACCGCCACGAGCTGGGCGTGGCGGCCTCCATCAGGGCTAAGACCGCCACTGCAGAACGGACAACTTTTGTGCCACTCTCACCAGTTGCTATCCCCGAGACAGATGTTGCTGCCGCCACCTGAGAAGCAACAGCGGCCGTTTGGGCTGCCTTGGCCGCCCAGTCATAGATTGCGGCCGCGCTCACGCACCTTGTTAGCACGCGCATGGTGGCTGCGGTAGCGCTCACTCACCTTGTTAGCATGTGCATGGAGGCTGCGGTCGCGCTCTCGCTGGAGTGGGCCTCCGAAGTTGCCCTCACGATGCGGGTCCACGTCCCCATCTTTCACCAACGATGATTGAATAGTGAAATGATATTTGGGGAGCGAGCTAGTGTGCTTGACACACCGGCTGTGGACTGTAGCCGACACACCTTCTCGCGTAAGACATACGCGTACTATACATCTACGGTGCTCCAGGATATTTTGTACTGCAACTCACACGGTTGGTGATAATAAACTGTGTGGGATCTACTTGATTTTTCATCTTGAGTTGAATTACATAATGGGGTCACAGCGGCAATGGACGGTGTTTGAACTGCTAGAACTTTTATCTGCAGTGAACATGCAACTATATGTGTGCCGTAAAAGAATTGGAATTATTCAGGGTTCGTTTGGATATTTTATACATTAAATTGGTTTTATAGCCATTTTAGGTGCCCAATTCAAAATTAAACTACATGCGCATGCTCCAGTGCACCAACATGGGTTGTAAAATCATATATGTGTCCATGAGTTTATGCTTATGTCCCATGCAAGAAATGGGGATGAATTTCGAACACCACGACACCATGGCTCTTCAGCAAACGTTGAGGTACTTGCTTTTGTAATTCTTGTAAATTCAAAACCCGTCTGAAATTCATGAACCTTGGCTTGCTATCATGGAATGGCATCAACATGTTGGGTAAAAGATATTGTCCCATTTGGGGCAGGTTATGGTATAAGCTTCTCACAAACCAGAGCTTCTCAGAAGAAGCCTCATGGTTCCGTTAGGGAAACGTGTCACCTTTGTCGATAAAATGATATTCTTCGCCTCTTCTTCCTTTCAATTATTTTCCTGGTGTCAACATAGAACAACAGGAGTGTCATGTAAAATTTTGGATTTTTCGGGGATCTTTTGGACATTTTTATACGTTAACTGAGTTTTCTAGGCAGTTATGTGCATAATTCAAAATTGAACTACATGCACATGCTCCGGTCCATAAAAACGGGTTGGAAAATCAAATATTTGTCATTGGTTGCAAGCTTAAGTCACATGCAAGAAATGAGAATGAATGTCAAACACCTTGACACTGTCGCTCAGCCACTAACATTGAGATACATGGCTTTAAAATTCTAGTAAATCAAAAACTCATCTGAAATTCATGAAACTTGACATGATATCATGGAACAACATCGACATGTTGTGGTAAAAATATTGTCCCATTTGGGGCAGGTTTGTGTATGAGCTTCTCACAAACTAGAGCTTCTCTCACAACAAGCGTGATGGTTTCGGTAGGGAACGTGACACCTTGGGGGACGGAACGATATTTGTTGCCTCTTCTTACTTTCAAATTTTTTTCTCGAGTCAACATAGAACAACACGAGTGTTGTGTCAATTTTTGGGATTTTTCGGGGTTTGTTTGGACATTTTTATACATTAGCTGAGTTTTCTATGCATTCATGTGCATAATTCAAATTTGAACTACATGCACATGATCCAGTGCATATAACTTGGTTCAAAATTGGAATGTGTGTCCTTGGTTATGTAACATCCCAAAAATTACAATTTTGGAATGTTAATTATATAAATAGGATTTATTAAAAACTTGCTTGTGTTGCTTGGTGTTAGTTAAATTTGGCTAGGATTTGAAACTTTTGGAGTATTTAATTGAATAATAAATGAGAGGAAATAAAAGCACTTTCCCAATTATTCTTTTGATTCTTCTATATGGCATGGTTGTTTATTTGGATTCTTTTGTTTACGGTAGATTACTCGGAGCGTGACGAGTAGAATTATCAGGATTGTGAGTGCGACGATCTTCATCAGTGTACTAGGAAAGTTACACCTTTATCATCCTCCATCCTATTTTTTCATGCATGTAGTTATGTATTACAATACCACATTATGCATTTGTAGGAATATTATGGTAGTATATTATTTGCTATTGAGATGCAGTTAGTATGGCCTTATTGTAGATCGTGGTAGTGTATTCTTGCTATGCTATGTAGACGGGGATTGGTTCGTGTATGCATGGAGATTATGTGAGGACTATACATAAAATTTGATTATTAACTTAAAATATAATTCACCTCTGGGCAAAAGTGGTATTGCTTGCTATCGAGGGAAGGCATCATGGGGTCATGCACCTTGTCTAAGGCCTTGTGCCCATGAGAGTGCACCCTGAGTGGAATGCCACCCAGGTTCAAAAAGATCAAACAGACTTAGTGACTAGTAGCTTCCATGTGCGGCCACTGGCTATATGGGCTCTGGCTTAGTTGATTAGTTGTTGGAACCCTTGCCTAGACAGTGTTGACAGATGTAGCATATATAGGTGGGATGTGGCCGTCAGGTGGTTAAGGGAACCTCTTATGAAAGACTTCGTCTCAATCTTCGGATTGGGTCTAGTGGGTAAAGCATACAAAACTCTGTAGAATATTAAAACTAATCATGATTAGCCATGCCCCCGGTTATGGGAAAATTTGAGCCACTCTGCCATTACAGTTGTTGGATGATCTTGACATATTACACTAATAAAAATTGTGTGGGAAATCTAATAATGGGGATAGGTTGGAATTGGAGTGCCCAATTCAACCATATGTATTTAACTGTAGCAAGACATAATTAAAATTTGACTATTATATTATATGTAGTTATCAGGGAAAAATTAGCTTTCTCAAAATAACCACTACACTATCATCTTGGTATACCTTGTATATAGAAGTAGGTCTCTTATATCATTCCTTGTGTGACTTGCCAATACATTCAACATACTGACCCTTTGTGGCTGCAATATTTCATGTTGCAGATTTTATATGACGAGTGAGTGATACGATGTAGGGCTACGATGTCTATACTCGACATTTGCCTATGGTGTTGATGAACTTTATGGAGATTTTATTTGCTTTTCCGATGTTGTTTCTTTGTATGCTAGCCTTGACCTACACAGGTATGTATTATATTAAATTCTGGATCTACGGTGTAATATTATGACATGTGGTTTATTTTGATATTACATCTTGTACAATGTGTGCTAGCTACTGATCCAGGGACTAGCACAGTGAGCACAGAGACATCAAATATTATCAGGTTCGGGTCGTTACAGGTTACATGCTTAAGTCCCATGCAAGAAATGATAATGAATGTCAAACACCTTGCCACCATCGCTTGGACGCTAACATTGAGATACATGGTTTTTAAATTCTAGTAAATCGAAAATGTGTCCGAAATTTATGAAACTTGACATGCTAGCAAGGAACGGCATCAACATGCAGTGGTAAAAAAATCCCATTTGGGGCGGGTTGGGGTATATAAGCTTCTCACAAACCAGAGATTCTCACAACAAGCCTCATGGTTACGGTAGGGAACGTTTCACCTTTCTGGACGAAATGATATCCGTTTCCCCTTCTTGATTTCAATTTTTTTCTAGTGTCAACATAGAACAATATGAGTGTTGTGTTAATTTTAGGAATTTTTCGGGGCTCTTTTGGACATTTTTATACATTAACTAAGTTTTCTATGCATTTATGTGCATAATTCAAATTTGAACTATAGGCACATGCTCTAATGCATATAAATTGGTTGAAAATTCAAATTTGTGTCCTTGGTTGCATGCTTAGGTCCCATGCAAGAAATGGGAATGAATGTCAAACACCCTGCCACCGTCACTCGGCCGCAAACATTGAGATACCTGGTTTTTAAATTCTAGTAAATCCAAAACTCATCTGAAATTCATGAAACTTGGCATGCTATCATGGAGCAGCATCAACATGCCGTGGTAAAAATTTTGTCCCATTTGGGGCAGGTTTGGCTATAAACTTCTCACAACAAGCCTGATGGCTTCGACAGGGAACGTTTCACCTTGCTAGACGAAACAATATCCATTGCCTCTTCTTGATTTCAATTTTTTCTCTAGTGTCAACATAGAACAACAGGAGTGTTGTGTTAAATTTTGGAATTGGGGGGTTCATTTGGACATTTTTATACATTAATTGAGTTTTCAATGCATTTATGTGCATAATTCATATTTGAACTACAGGCACATGCTCTAATGCATATAAATTGGTTGAAAATTCAAATATGTGTCCTTGGTTGCATGCTTAGGTCCCATGCAAGAAATGGGAATCAATGCCAAACACCCTGCCATCGTCACTCGGCCGCAAACATTGAGATACCTGGTTTTTAAATTCTAGTAAATCCAAAACTCGTCTGAAAATCATGAAACTTGGCATGCTATCATGGAACGGCATCAACATGTCGTGGTAAAAATTTTGTCCCATTTGGGGCAGGTTCGGGTATAAGCTTCTCACAAACCAGAGCTTCTCACAACAAGCCTGATGGTTTCGGTAGGGAACATGCCACCTTTGGGGACGAAATGATATCAGTTGCCTCTTATTGCTTTCAAAAAAATTCTAGTGTCAACATAGAACAATATGAGTGTTCTATTTTGGAATTTTTTGGGGTTCATTTAGACATTTTTATACATTAACTGGGTTTTCTAGTCATTTTATGTGCATAATTCAAATTTGAACTACATGCACATGCTCCAGTGCATATAAATTGGTTGAAAAATTAAATCTCTGTCCTTGGTGCATGCTTAGGTACCATGCAAGAAATGGGAACGAATTTCAAACACCAGGCACTGTTGATTGCCGGCAAAACATTGAGCTACTTTGTTTTTAAATTCTAGTGAATCCAAAACTCGTCTGAAATTCATGAAACTTGGCATGCTATCATGGAACGGCACCCGACGTGCTATGGTATTTTTCGTGTCCATTTTGAGAGAAGGTGCACTAGAATAACAACCAACAAAGGCATTTGAAAAAATAGCTCACACTTTAATATCTCAAACGTTTTTATAATTCAAATCATGTGCGTTCTGTTAACCATTCACGTGACGCCATGTGTCTTGGTTTTAATGGCTACATGAGGTGCCGTGCGGACAGCTGCTTGACTGAACGAGAGGTGTGTGAGCGCAGTCTGGTGCACAGGCTGACCGAGAGGCGTGCAAGCTGTCCTGCAATGCATAGGCTCACCGGAAAGCATGTGAGCTGTACGATGCGTAGGCTCACTGGGAAGCGAGCCCTTTGACTTCCATGGACGCCCGCTATGGTGGACACCACCAGTGATCTAAAAGCGCTCAAGGTTTCGGGCTTGAAATGTCCGAATCTTGTCAACATCCAGGACCACTACAAGGTCTGGGGCAGCGACAACAACAAACTGAACTCCCTGGTTGACCTCGCCTCGGCCATCATCGACCCCTACTACATGAAGATGAAGGATGAGAGCAAGAAGGACAAGAACGCCTGGCATAGTGTCTGGCATGAGAGACTGGATGAACAACACATCAAGTACGCGGCCAAGGACGCGTACACAAGCTACGAGATGTACAGGCGGATTGTTGACATGAGGAAGTGTCTTCTTCCTGCCCCAGACAAGGGATCAAGCCAAAGAGCTATGGCGGGAGCTTCACAAGAAGTAGATGACTAGACGATCGCTTCTCCTACTTTAGAATGCATGCAGTTGTTTATTGAGGTGTGTGCGAATGATCTGTATAGTCACTTATGTAATTGGATGTTTATTTCAGTTATATATATACATGTTATTCTTCCGTAGACAGAGCAAATCACACAGCTTATTAGCAGCAATCGTCTGTGTTATTATTGGTCTTCGCACACATTTCTGATTATGGACCTGTTTTCCACGTATCACACACATCTTGTTCAGTTGAACCATTTCCATTGTGTTGCCTAATCACACACAGTTCATCCTAGTGAACTGTATGTCGTATATCACACACACCCTTATTTGGTTGCCCGTTTCTGTTGTTCTACATCATCGCAAACGGTTCTTCTAGATTAACCGTTTGCCACTCATCGCACACGCAAATCTCATATGAACCGTGTTTGATGTCGCCGCCATCGCAAACGTTTTGCATCTTTTTTGACGGTTTTATCACATCACCGTTTGTGATTGATGCATCACACACAGTTTCGTTGAAGTCTAATTTGACTATCGCGTTTGGACCATCCTGCAATAGTGTCAGCCCGCGAATGCGTCATGGTTGACATCATGTGCCTCTTCAGGGATCTTCTATAGTCGACTTCACCTCACGTACCCCATAGTTTGTACTTCCTACACAAAGCTTTTTTACCATCGCATATCCTTGATGTTAGCTAGTATTTCCCCACGCTAGATTATTTTCATGGAGGCCCCAATGTTCCGTCAACGGTGATCCATCAAACTTAATGCATGATTCCGATCTAACAACCTTAATTGTAGAGACTACCATTCTATGGCAATGACAAAGAAGGACCATAGTATGGAATTTGATTCCACGAGGAGGTCTTCCGTAACCCTAGGGTAATCCAGCTACCGAACAAGAAAATCAAATGCTAAACTCATGATACAAGGTAACTGGTATTACCGACGCACTAGCACACTTGATGTATACCATGATCTGAATTCTCTCCACGCCTAATTTCTCCATTGCAGGATAAACATCTCTACTTCTTGTTTTATTTATGTTCTCTACTTTCAAGTTCTATTACTCTCGTTGTTGCAAACTCATCATATTCATTTTTCTGCTCCATTTGTTGCTTCGGACACTAACAACGTCCACAGGATCACAAGTAGTTATTTCACATAAGGATTGTGATAACTTGTGTGTGATAGAAATGTTACTCATAAATACTCTCAACCGCTCTTCGTTGGGACGATTACTCTTTGGGATACATACACGAAAGTGTTACACTACCATGTTTGGCTTGTAGGCTATCACTGTGCCGACGTGGCCGCCCATCGCCCCCGAGCTTCCTGGCGCATTCGTGCTCTTCTACGCCATCCTGAACCGATGAGGCCGCCCACCGTCCTAAGCTTACCGATGCACCTGTGTTGTTCTGCGTCGTCCTTCCCCGACGTGGCTGCTCGTCGTGCCCGAGTTCGCTAGGGCGCCCGTGCTCTTCTATGTCGTCCTACTCCCATGTGGCCGCCTGCCCTGACTAAGGTCACTGGTGCACCCGTTCTCTCCTATGTTGTCCTACCCTAACATGGACGCTCGCAGTTGGCGTGAACCCTGGTCGTTTGTGCCTACCCTGCCGCTGCTCCTCTGCATCGTCGAGATGCTTCGCCCGGAGTTCGTCTACGTCGCTGCCCGGTGTTTGTTTGCCTCATCCCAACATCCTCTACTCCTGTAGGTTTGTCTCACCTTGATTTTTTTAAAGCTCTCACCCCAAAAATTTGGAAATGATTATTCCTGGTATAAATTTGAAACATTTGTACTTTAGGCTTAGTTTGTATTTTAGGCATCGAAAAGACAGGTCAGGACCACTTTTTCAAATACAACAAAAAAACATGGTTTCAGTAATACTACCGTTTACAAAACTTTAGTTTATTGGCTTCAAACACATCAAAGTATTCGAAACCGTCGTCTCTACAAAAACCATGCTATTCCTTGAAAACTTAAAAAACAGTGTTGCCAAATGCAGCCTTAGAATGTCACATTTGTTTGTATGAATGTCCAGAGCAAACATTTGTACATCGACGCGAATAAATACTAACTCGTTGAAATTGTTCAACCTAAAGATATTACAAATCAAATTCTTATTCCTCATCAAATTCGTCTTCCAAGTCATTGTCTGAATCATCATCTGAGTCATCTGAACTTATTGCCTCTATGTAGTATCCTATAGTTTTGAACCTCATGGTCAATTCATGTCTATGGTCATGAGGAACAACAAGGATTACAACCTAGATTTTAACATCTAGTTCATGAAATTCTCACAAAGTGACTCCATGCACTCCCTTGGATTTCTAGGTGTCCACCTTTTTTGATATGGTAATCAATTTCAACCAATTGCCTTCTTTGACAAATCTTTTCCAATCAAATAGTATCATACTCTTGTATCCTCCCAAGCCTCCCAACTATTGGCCCGTGTAGAACCAGAAATTTGTTTTACCCATTTAATAATTTTATTGTTATGGTCATACATAGTACATATATTGAAGGTTAAGTAATACAAATGCTAACATGTTGATGGTCATGTATGTTTGCATCGGTGAAACAATGAACCTGCATCGTGCATGTTTTTGAATTGCCTTATTGTCGGTTCAATATCCACCGTATCTCGTAGTAGGGGTCCTAAGCTAGGCGTCTTGGAGCGATGGTAACATGGACACGGATTTTACCCAGGTTCGGGCCCTCTTGATGGAGGTAAAACCCTACGTCCTGCTTTTGATTGTATTCATATGGGGATAGTACAGAGTACATGTGTCTACCATGAGATGGTAATGAATATGAGATCTTGTCTATTGACTAGCCTGGCCTCGGTTTATATATGCACCGTAGGCCTAGGGTTTAGAGGAGTCCTTGTATTGGGCGCCAAGTCTTGTGGAGTCTTCCTTGTATGCGGCAGGGGTTGTCCGAACTGGCCCATGAGTATGCGGCCATGGGGTCATCGGCCCAATCTAACTGATCGAGAGACAACATGGGGAGTACCCCCTAGTCCAGGACACCGTCAGTAGCCCCCTGAACCGGTCTTCAAGTTGGGGATGCTCCTCGATTCTTCCAAACTGTTCTTCATCTTCAGTCGTCGGTCTTGCAAACTGGTTCAACAAATCTTCCCATCTTCGATCTTGAGGATCGCCAAAGTGCATCCGAAGAGTTTACACGTCGAGTACCTGAGGAGCCCCTTTAAGTTTTCGGCCTTTATCAATGCCTTTGTTATTTTCACGCCCACCTCGGGTTTGAAGTTATCCCCGTGCGGTGGTGTCCTCTTGCATCCGAGCTCCAATGCTGGACTGCATTTGAGGTATCTTTTGCAGCCGAGCACCAACGTCGGACTGTATCCGAACTCCAACGCCGGAGAGTATCCGAGCTCCAACGTCGGACTATATCCAAGGTATCATAGATCACCTTGGCTCAAAAAAGTCAAAGGAGTTTAGCCGAGCTTAATGCCAGAAATGCCCTCTACGAAGCCAACCACTGGCGTCCGAGCTTTATGCCGGACTGCTTCCGAGGTGTATATTGTAGTCGAGCACCAACGTCGGACTGTATCCGAGGTAGTACACCACCTCATCCATGGGCCGATTTTTATGAATTTAATCTTGAATTGTGCAATGTAATATCTGCTGAGATGTATAGCTAGTAGCCCTCAAGGTGCGTGTTGGCCTAATATCCGGGATGCACCTAAAGGAAAAAATCAAACCGCTGACCCTAGTAGCCCCTGAGACTCAGGTCAATTCATAAAATCAGCCTAAGGATCAATTCCCAGCTCGGCAGCATATTGAGGAGTAGAAACGTGGTGTGCAAAGTCCTCGAGACTCAGGTTGGGTGCGGCCGACCAACCTGAGGATAATAATCTCCTCGAAAACTATATTGCACTTTAAATTTTCTGCATTGGATTGTCAATGCAGTAGCCCCCGAGACATTGGTCGGGTGGCGACACCAGATCAGGGGATCGACGTACCCCTTTAATATTTGTAAATAATAAGCACAAAGCCCAGTAGCCCCCGAGCCTTAATGTGGGCACGGGTGGCCGAATTAAGGATCGATATCCAAAGTAAAATCACAAATTATGTGTAATGATTCTATGTATCCAAATACTTTTCATCATCAATGCTCGGATCTGCATTGTACAAAACTTTGTTGACCGACCGTCGGCTTCCACCTCCTTGGCCAGTAGCCGAGGAGTGTTTGTCCTACTTTATAAAGCCTTTGCAAGGGCAAAGATTTACCACAAACAAGGCAATCCGGCCATACGGTTTTATAAACAAAGGTACGTAGAGAGATATGTTATACTACTGTTTAACATAAGAAATGTCTTCCAAAGAAAATAGTCCCGCTATCGGTTCCTTTCTTTGGGTTGTCATGCTAAGCATGATCATGAAACCTCAGCTCTAATGTAAGATCAAAATATTGAGGATTTAGTTTGGGAGGCCAGTTACTAGCCCCCGGTAGTGTTCAGCGACAGTCGAGGTCAAGCCGTAAACACTTCGGCCAATGTTATGAATGGCACGTCATTTAACACAGTCATTAGATTGCTGACCAGTTTACGCTTATTGTGACAGTCAGTTTTTGGCTTTCTCCACTGAGGTGCTTAACCATGTGAGTTGGAAGCACAATCGAAGTGGTTCTCCCTTTGCACACCTAGCCGAACAAAGCGGAACGTAGGAGGCAAGCGTAGGATCCGGGCAACCCAACTATTGACCGAAGACACAATTTGAAACCGATGCATATATAGCAATATCCGAGAATGTCTTTGCCGAATCTCTAAAGGTGTCCGGCGTTGCACTGCGAGACTTGTGCTAAAAACACACAAATAGTTTGAAAGTGCCATAAGCTTGGAAAACCAAAAAACGTCAGTAAAAACTTGACGTCCGAACAAGATCAAGTGTCCAGTGCCAATCCGAAAATTGGAAGAAAAAAATTGTGCTTCTGTCGTGCTTTAACATGACACATCCGATCTCAAGACTTCACGTGGGTCAGCCTACGGCTTCAAGCTCCTTATCCCAAAGGCGGAGTACTTCTCCAAGGTCAGTTTAGCAAACTAAACTCAAGTGGCTTTCAGAGAGAAGACATGCTATCTGGCTATTGACCATAAACTCGAGTCGAAAAAGGAGCGGTAGAAAAAGACTTTGCAATGACCAAGAAGAAAACACATTTACTATAAAACAGCTCATATAAATTTTAAGAGCCCCCAAGTGACTTGGGTAAAAGAATTTTATGTATAATGATTGTATGTACCGAAGTACTTATATCATATATGTGTTCACCCGAACTTTAAATGTGTCTTTACCGACCGTCGGCTTCTCTCTCTTCGGCCAAGGACCAAAAAGTGTCATGTACTCCACCTGTCGAGAGTATCGACGGTGTTTTCGATGACCAGGCAATCAGGTCGTAAGGCTATAACAGACAAAGCGCGCTCAGGGAACTTATGCTATATTATTGACGAAGTGTAAGAAGCATCTTCAAAGAAAATAGTACCCCCACCGATACCTCTCTTCGGTGCTCATTATTACTATGAGACTTGTGCAATAGATTTTTTGTACTCATGAGTTCCGTTGTGTGCCGACCATGATTGAAAACAATAAGAGTGCTAGCTTTCCGCTTCACCCAGTCTGAGGTCAGAACTCGAATGACCCGGTCGTGACAATCGCAGAGGTGCTCCCTTTACTCCCTAGCCGAACAATCAGGAATGTAGGGGCAAGCACAGGAGCCAGGCAACCCAGCTTGCGGAACACTTAAGTCAATATGGTGCATATTGTGGCGTAATACACGAACAAGGAACGAAGTCGTACAAGTATAATCATATGCAAGAGGAAAAGCTTCATGAAAGAAGCCCCCAAGTAAACGGGGTATTTTAATTTGTGTGTCACAAATAAAGTTTCGACAAGGAAGTTTTTCACCAGCCACTTTTTGCCAAAAAGGTATAATGCTTGGTCGAATCGAACAAAATTTAAAACTGAAAGTTTTTAGCATGAAAGCGACTTAGCTGGTTAATGTGCTCGGTGTCGATGCGCGGCCTGACCTTACAGCGGGACAAGGTCCCAGCCCCCAAGCCGGTCCCGAGGTGGTGGAGCGAAGAGAGAGGAGTTCGGCATTCCGAAGTGGTGACATAGCATGGCCGAGTGAGGAGTTCAGCATTCCGAAGTGATGAGGCGAAACTCCTAGTCCGACCAAGTTGACGGAGTAGGTCGATAATGCGACGACGGAGTCCCCACATCATCAAGACACAATTTGGTCGATGAAAGTGGGGCGACGGTGTCGGCACGCGGAGGCGACAGCGTGGCCCGGTCTAAGTCAATAGCCTGCACAGATGAAATAGTGCGAGCGAGAGATAATAATAATAATAATAATAATAATAATAATAATAATAATAATAAATTAAGAAAATCATCCACTTAAAATTAATTTGAGCGAAGTAAATAATTAGAGAAATAAAGCCTGAGAGCCGAGGTTGGCTCGATGGCGTGCTGGTGTTTTGGTGCGGCGATGTCAACACAGGTCGGCCGGCCTAGGTCATGGTGAGAGGCTTGCCAGACCGACGCCACGTACGATTGTCTGTAAAATACCTCTGCGAAAATAATGCAGCACAAAACAACGACAGAAAATATTCTATGTGTAATAATTAATGTGCTAACCAAATAAATTGGAAAAATAAAACCTGTTTGCAGGCGGCGCGACTGTAACAGACCAAAGCAAATGGACAAACTAATTCATACTAAACGTGTCCTTGTGGTGTGCTGTCGTCGAGCCGAGCTATCATCGATGGACTGCTCCGCACTATCTCTCCGGTCAAGTGGAAGCTAGATAGGCCACCACATGATCAAAACAATGATCAAGGAAAGAAAGCTTAATTAGTAATTTGGACAGATCAGTATATAGCCAGAAAAAAGTGGTGATATTCATCCTTTAGATGTCAAGAAGCGTGCTAAAAATTTGGCACGGTTAGGGCTTCCCTTGCTGGTATTCCATAGACACTTTACTCTGTACATGGATCGTCCCTGCCAATGTGTAAGAGATCCGCGGGAAGCGTCAGGGCCGCGTACGAAATATTGCATAGTTTCCCTGGAGCCCGACCTATCTGCGAACAGAATTATGCTAGAAGCAGTAATAATTCATAAAGAAAAAGGCACATGTACGACTGCGTTGTTAGTTGACATCCCATCAAAACACGACGATCAACTTCTACACGAATAGGAGTCCACAGGATGACGATGGCTGTCTGATGATGGTTGCGTTGTGAAAAAAGTTTCCGGTGTCGAGCAATAAAAAACCAGCAGCATCGTTCCCCAACCGCTCCTTGGAGACCACGTCCAAGATTAGCACTACTTGCATGGTACGGGAGTGCATGCTATAAGCATATTTAGCAGGAAGTAATGGCTCACGCCTTAGCACTTGATTTAAAGAGGGGGGAAAACTTCCTGGGTGGCACGGTCATTGGAGACCGGATTTGCTGCCGTATTGTGTCCGGATGCAGGATCATGGAGCCGCAGTGGTCCCAACAACTTGATGTTTTGGCACCGTCCATATCCCATACACCATTAAAATATTCCATCAAATCCCGTTCTACAACGAGATTCGAACTATTCTGCGAATAAACTAGTACATAGCAGTAGAAGTAATCTGTAAAAGGGATAATTTGCTTGAAACAGATTTAATTGAAAAAATATCACCTGATCATCCCACCGATCCGTGGTGATCACCTAGCAGGCTCTCAATGAAAGCACTAATGTCGGTTCAATATCCGGCGTATCTCGTAGTAGGGTTCCTAAGCTAGGCGTCTTGGAGCGATGGTAACATGGACACGGATTTTACCCAGGTTTGGGCCCTCTTGATGGAGGTAAAACCCTACGTCCTGCTTTTGATTGTATTCATATGGGGATAGTACATAGTACATGTGTCTACCACGAGATGGTAATGAATATGAGATCTTGTCTATTGACTAGCCTGGCCTCAGTTTATATATGCACCGTAGGCCTAGGGTTTAGAGGAGTCTTTGTCTTGGGCACCAAGTCTTATGGAGTCTTCCTTCTATGCGGCAGGGGTTGTCCGAACTGGCCCATGAGTATGCGGCCATGGGGTCATCGGCCCAATCTAACTGATCGGGAGACGACGTGGGGAGTACCCCCTAGTCTAGGACACCGTCACTTATGTTAGGTTAAAGTGGTTGCTATGGGAGCACACTGGTCGACCCCACATGACCCCCGCGTCGCTCCGCTCGGGTGACTCGGGGGACACCTCACGCGCCGCCGGCAGGCTCCCCACCTTGTGCCTCCTCTCGTCCGCTACTATTGTTGTTCGCCTCGCTGCAGTGGCAGCGGCCCCTGCCACCAAAGGTGGTTTGGGGAGCTCTCGCGGTGGACGCGTTCTGGCCGGGTTATTGTGGTCATCTCGGTCGCGGCCGCCGTCGACCTCGGCGTTGAGGGGGCGCAGTGCTCGCTCGAGTTGCAGGGAGGGGCCTCAGTGATGCTGGCCTGCTCGCTTGTGCTTGGTCGCGGCGCCTACAAGCGCCCCCTCGGAGGCGGATCTTGCCGAGGGCCTGGATCCGGTGCGTGCTTGGCTGGTCGCGGCTCCTTCGGCCGCATAGGCGGAGTGGGGGTGCCGCATGATGTCTTCTAGACTACGTTGCTATTTCCCCAAAGAGAAAGGGATGATGCAGCACAGCGACGGTAGGTATTTCCCTCAGTGATGAGACCAAGGTTATCGAACCAGTAGGAGAACCAAGCAACACTACGTAAACAGCACCTGCACACAAATAACAAATACTCGTAACCCAATGTGTTAAAGGGGTTGTCAATCCCTTTCGGGTAACGGTGCCACAAATTGGCAAAGGGACGTGATGAAAATATGGTAGATGGGATAAATAGATCTCGGATAAAATAAATTGACGCAAAGTATTTTTATATTTTTGGTTTAATAGATCTGAAAATAAAAGCAAAGGCAAATATATTAAAGAAGAGACCCGGGGGCCGTAGTTTCCACTAGTGGATTCTCTCAAGAAAAAAAGTAAACGGTGGGTGAACAAATTACTATTGGGAAATTGATAGAACTTCAAATAATCATGACGATATCTAGGAAATGATCATTATATAGGCATCACGTCCAAGATTAGTAGACCGACTCCTGTCTGCATCTACAACTATTACTCCATACATCAACCGCTATCTAGCATGCATCTAGTGTATTAAGTTCATGGAGAGACAGAGTAATGCAATAAGAACGATGATATGATGTAGACAAGATCTATTTATGTAGAAATAGACCCCATCTTGTTATCCATAATAGCAACGATACATACGTGTCGGTTCCCCTTCTGTCACTGGGATCAAGCACCGTAAGATCGAACCCATCACAAAGCACCTCTTCCCATTGCAAGATAAATAGATCAAGTTGGCCAAACAAAACTCAAATATCGGAGAAGAAATACGAGTCTATAAGCAATCTTGCATATAAGAGATCAAAGAAGACTCAAATAACTTCCATGGATAAAAACATAGATCTGATCATAAACTCAAAGTTCATCGGATCCCAACGAACACACCGCAAAAGAGTTACATCATATGGATCTCCAAGAGACCATTGAATTGAGAATCAAACGAGAGAGAGAGGAAGCCATCTAGATACTAACTACGGACCCAAAGGTCTACAAAATACTACTCACACATCACTGGAGAGGCACCAATGGACATGATGAACCCCTCTGTGATGGTGTCTAGATTGGATCTGGTGGTTCTGGACTCTGCGGCGGCTGGAATTAATTTTCGTCGACTCTCCTAGGGTTTATGTGTATTGGGGTATTTATAGAGAAAAGAGTAGGTTCGGGAAACACCCGAGGTGGGCACAACCCACCAGGGCGCGCCTGGGCCTCCAGGCACGCCCTGGTGGGTTGTGCTCCCCTCAGAGCACACCCCCCCAGGCACTTCTCCAGCCCATTGGATGTCTTCTGGTCCAAAAAATCCATAAAAAGTTTCGCTATGTTTTGACTATGTTTGATATTGATTTCCTGCGATGTAAAAACATGCAGAAAACATCAACTCATACTTGGCATTATTTCAATATGTTAGTACCAAAAATGATATAAAATGACTATAAAATGATTATAAAACATCCAAGAATGATAATATAACAGCATGGAACAATCAAAAATTATAGATAAGTTGGAGACGTATCAGCATCCCCAAGCTTAATTCCTGCTCGTGCTCGAGTAGGTAAATGATAAAACAAAGTTTTTGATGTGGAATGCTTCCTACCATGTCATCACATTTTCTTTTCTTTATAGCATGGACATTTGGACTTTTATATGATTCAAAGCAATAGTCTAATTTTGACATGAGACTTCAATACTCAAACATATCAACAAGCAACCATGTCTTTCAAAATATCAATGCTAAAATAAGTTATCCCTAGCCCATCATACTCAATCATTGATCCATTCATGAAACACACTCGCATATTAGCTACACCCAATGCTCAAGTACGATCATAGTGCCCCCTAGTTGGTACTTTGTAAGAGAAGATGGAGACTCAAATTAAAAATAAAAATTGCATAAAGTAAAAGAAAGGCCCTTTGTAGAGGGAAGTAGGGATTTGTAGAGGTGTCAGAGCTCAAAGCGTAAATTAAGAGATAAAAACATTTTGAGAGGCATACTTTTCCCACCAACGAAAACAACTTAGAGCTCCCAACACTTTCCATGCTAGATATATCATAGGCGGTTCCCAAACAGAAAATAAAGTTTATTCCTTTTTACACCATACTTTCACTTTCCATGGCTAACCGTATCCACGGGTACCCTCCATACCAACACTTTCCAAGGAATTTATTATTTGACAACATAAAGTAAATTCATTTTTCATTTCGGGACTGGGCATCCCTAATACCTTTGCCTTACTCTCGTGCAATGACAAGTGAATAAACACTCATCGTGAGAATAACACATCTAGCATGGAAAATATTGGCCACCCCTCACTGCTTCGCGAGCGGTACGAGCACACAAAAGAGAAATTTATTTTGAAAATTAGAGATGGCACATACAAATTTTCTTAGAACGGCAAAAGAATACCGCATATGGGTAGGTATAGTGGACTCATATGGCAAAACTGGTTTAAAGGCTTTTGGATACACAAGTAGTGATCATACTTAGTGCAAAATGAAGGATGGAAAAAGATTGAGAAGCGACCAACCAAGAAACGAATAATCTCATAAGCGAGCATTGAGCATAATTAACACCGAATAATGCACCACAAGTAGGATGTAATTTCATTGCATGACTATTGACTTTCGTGCTTGCATAGGGAATCACAAACCTTAACACCAATATTCTTACTAAAGCATAATTACTCATCATCATGACTCACATATCATATCATCATATCTCAAAACTATTACATGGAATCAAGTTTATTTTGTCTAATTATCTTCATGAAAGTTTGTATTATATCCTTCTTGGATATCTATCACTTTGGGACTAATTTTCATATGTTGCTTTTGATAAGCTCAAACAAATATAAGTGAAGATCATGAGCATAATGTTTCTTTCTCTCAAGTTAATTTAAGTTAAGGAAGAGAGAATTTCTTAACAAAATTACTAACTCTCAAATAAATCTAAGTGAAGCAAGAGAGCATTTCTTCAAAAATACTAAAGCACACCATGCTCAAAAAGATATAAGTGAAGCACTAGAGCAATTCCATAGCTCATAAAGATTTAAGTGAAGCATAGAGAGCAATTCTAACAAGTCATGGCATAATTTTGCCTCTCTCAAACAAGTGTGTCCAGAAAGGGATCAAGACTAAAAACACAAAACAAAACAAGCAAAGACTCATATCATACAAGACGCTCCAAGCAAAACTCATAGTATGTGACGAATAAAAATATAGCTTCGAGTAAAATATCGATGGTCGTTAGAAGAAAGAGGGGATGCCACTCGGGGCATCCCAAGCTTAGTTGCTTACTTCTCTTTGGATAATAGCTTGGGATTCCATGGTCATCCCCAAGCTTAGGCTCTTCTTACTCCTTATTCCTTCATCCATCGTAAGATAACCCAAAACTTGAAAACTTCAATCACACAAAACTCAACAAAACCTTCGTGATCCGTTAGTATAAGAAAACAAATCACTACTATAAGTGATGTTGAAAACCAATTCATATTTTATTATTGCATTATATCTATTGTATTCCAACTTTTCTATGGCAAAAATTCTTCAAAGAAAACCATAAAATCATCTAAACAAGCACACAACACAAAGAAAACGGAATTTGTCAAAAACAGAATAGTCTGTAGAAATCTGGGTATCTATAATATTTATGTAACTCCAAAAATTCTGAAAAACTAGGTGATGTTTTTCTGAACATTTTGGTATCTTATTTGCATTTTTCTGATTTAGTATGAATTAGTTATGAAGTTTTCAAACTGACGGTCAAATGGTCAAAGGGCAAAAGCATAAGAGGAGGAAAGTGATTTGGACAGAACCAGTGACTTTTGGGAATTAGGGGTAAATCAGACGAGTGGGACAACTAGGGGCATAAATCTAATTATCCCTTTTTAATCTTGACTTTGATAGTAGGTTCCCATTCATCATGTAATTTTCTAGCAATTGAAACTTCTAATTCCAACTTTTCTTCTAAAGCTTTCATCATAGCATCAACAATATGTTTAGTAAAAGCTTTATTTTGTTCATAAGCATGGGGTCAATTCATCATGGAATGCAACAAAGAAATACAATCAATCAAAGAGCAACTATCGTAATTAAAGTCTTTGTAATCCAAAAGAGTCGACACATTACTAGTTAAAGTTTTGACCTTTCAAACCCAATATTATCAATTTTCTCATCAAGATTTTCACCCTCCGAATTATCGGGACGCCTTCTAGCTAAAGTTGACTCTTCTTCAGTCCCTTTATCATCAATCTTAATTTTACTAAACAAGGAATCAATAGAAGAAACACCAATCATTTTAAGATCTTCATCACTTTTATGAAAATAATCACTAGAAAACACTTTTTCTAAAAATTCTCTTTTAGCTCTAAGCATAGCGGTTCTTTTCTTACTTTCATCCATAGAAACATAAAGAGCTTTAATTGATTCCTCAACCTTAGGCACAAAAATTTTCATCTTGAGATTTTTTACATCATGGGAAATTTTATCAACACTTCTAGACAAATCATCAATCGTATTCAACTTTTCCTCTATTGTAGTATTGAAAACTTTTTGAGTGTTGATAAATTCTTTAATATTATTCTCAAGATCAGAGGTGTTCCTATTATTGTAAGAAGGATTTCCGTAGGAATTACCATAATTATAAGAGGAATTACTAGGGAAAGGCCTAGGATTAAAATTACCTCTATAAGAATTGTTATTGAAATTGTTTCGTGAGATAAAATTCACATCTACGGCATCACTATTTTGGTCAATCAAATTAGACAAAGGCATATCATTGAAATCAATAGGAGCACTTTTACTAGCAACCAATTTCATAAGAGCGTCAACTTTTTCACTCAAAGAAAAATTTCTTTAACCGAATTAACTTTTTTACTAGTAGGAGCTCTTTTGGTATGCCATTGTGAATAATTTGCCATAATATTATCAAGCAATTTGGTAGCTTCACCCAAAGTAATTTCCATAAAAGTACCACCCGCGGTGGAATCTAAAAGATTACGAGAAACAAAATTCAACCCCGCATAAAAAATTTGTATGATCATCCAAAGATTTAACCCATGAGTTGGGAAATTCCTTATCATCATTTTCATCCTTTCCCAAGATTTTGCAAAATGCTCATGTTCAAGTTGCTTGAAATTCAAGATCTAGGTTCTAAGGGAAAGAATTTTTGCGGGCGAAAAATACTTAGTGAGAAAAGCATCTTTGCACTTATTCCAAGAATCAATACTATTGCGGGGCAAAGAAGAAAACCAAATTTTTGCAGAATCACGCAAAAAATGGAAATAATTTCATCTTCACAACATCATTATCCGCATCTTTTTTATTTTTCATATCACATAATTCCATGAATGTGTTAACATCGGACGTGGCATCCGCATTAGGAGTACCGGAAAATTGATCTTTCATAACAAGATTCAGCAAAGCAGTATTAATATCACAAGACTCCACACTAGTGGTGGGAGGAGAAATCGGAGTGCCAATAAAATCATTGTTGTTCGTATTTGAGAAATCACACAACTTGGTGTTCTCTTGAGTCATTGTGACTACACAACAAGATTGCACTAAAAAATAGATCCGACAAGAAAACGGTGAACGAAAAAGAGGGCGAATAAAACGGCAATTTTTTGTGAAGTGGGGGAGAGGAAAACGAGAGGCAAACAATGTAAATTGCAATGAGATGAGATTTATGATTAGGAACCTGCTAGACGGCGCCAGAAATTCCTTTTGATGACTGCTAGACTACGTCGGTATTTCCCCAAAGAGGAAGGGTTGATGCAGCACAGCGACGGTAGGTATTTCCCTCAGTGATGAGACCAAGGTTATCGAACCAGTAGGAGAACCAAGCAACACTACGTAAACAACACCTGCACACAAATAACAAATACTCGCAACCCGACGTGTTAAAGGGGTTGTCAATCCCTTTCGGGTAACGGTGCCACAAATTGGCAAACCAACGTGATAAAATTATGATAGATGGGATAAATAGGTCTAGGATAAAATAAATTGCAGCAAGGTATTTTTGTATTTTTGGTTTAATAGATATAAAAATAAAAGCAAAGGAAAATAAATCGCAAAGGCAAATATACTAAATAAGAGACCCGAGGGCCGTAGTTCTCACTAGTGGCTTCTCTCGAGAAAAATAGCAAATGGTGGGTGAACATATTACTGTTTGGCAATTGATAGAACTTCAAATAATCATGATGATATCCAGGCAATGATCATTATATAGGCATCACGTCCAAGATTAGTAGACCAACTCCTGCCTACATCTACTACTATTACTCCACACATCGACCGCTATCCAGCATGCATCTAGTGTATTAAGTTCATGGAGAAACAGAGTAATGCAATAAGAATGATGACATGATGTAGACAAGATCTATTTATGTAGAAATAGACCCCATCTTGTTATCCTTAATAGCAACGATACATATGTGTCGGTTCCCCTTCTATCACTGGGATCAAGCACCGTAAGATCGAACCCATCACACACCTCTTCCCATTGCAAGATAAATAGATCAAGTTGGTCAAACAAAACCCAAATATCGGAGAAGAAATACGAGTCTATAAGCAATCATGCAAATAAGAGCTCAAAGAAGACTCAAATAACTTTCATGGATAAAAACATAGATGCGATCATAAACTCAAAGTTCATCGGATCGCAACAAACACACCGCGGGAAAGAGTTACATCATATGGATCTCCAAGAGACCATTGTATTGAGAATAAAACAAGAGAGAGGAAGCCATCTAGCTACTAACTACGGACCCGAAGGTCTACAAAAGACTACTCACACATCATCGGAGAGGCACCAATGGACATGATGAACCCCTCTGTGATGGTGTCTAGATTGGATCTGGAGGTTCTAGATCGACTCTGCGGCGGCTGGAATTGATTTTTGTCGACTCCCCTAGGGTTTCTGGAATATTGGGGTATTTATAAAGCGCAGAGTTGGTTCGGGAGGCACCCGAGGTGGGCACAACCCACTAGGGCGCGCCTGGGCCTCCAAGCATGCCCTGGTGGGTTGTGCTCCCCTCGGAGCACCCCCCAGGTGCTTCTCCGGCCCATTGGATGTCTTTTGGTCCAAAAAATCCACAAAAAGTTTTGATGTGTTTGGTCTCCGTTTGATATTGATTTCCTGTGATGTAAAAACATGCAGAAAACAGCAACTAGCACTTTGGCACTATGTCAATAGGTTAGTACCAAAAAATAATATAAAATGATTATAAAACATCCAAGAATGATAATATAACAGCATGGAACAATCAAAAATTATCGATACGTTGGAGACGTATCACTACACCTTGGCTGCGTGTCACGCTCTACCGTTGTTGTCCGGTGAAAGGATCAAGAAGAGGTGTCTAGAGGGGGGGGTGATTAGACACTAAGTGCTAAAAGTTGCAGTTTTTAATTTATTTAAGTTGAAGTGGAGTTTTGGCACAAGTTTAACAATCACAATACATATCAAGCAAGCATGCAAAGAGTATATGAGCAGCGGAAAGTAAAGCACGCAACTTGCAAGAATGTAAAGAGATGGGATTGGAGTGTGCAAACATAATTTGGAGACACGGAGATTTTTGAGACATGGTTTCGATAGGTGGTGCTATCGCACATCCACGTTGATGGAGACTTCAACCCACGAAGGGTAATGGCTGTGCGAGTCCACGGAGGGCTCCACCCATGAAGGGTCCACAAAGAAGCAACCTTGTCTATCCCACCATGGTCATCGCCCACGAAGGACTTACCTCACTAGCGGTAGATCTTCACGAAGTAGGCGATCTCCTTGCCCTTACAAACTCCTTGGTTCAACTCCACAATCTTGTTGGAGGCTCCCAAGTGACACCTAGCCAATCTAGGAGACACCACTCTCCAAGAAGTAACAAATGGTGCGTTGATGATGAACTCCTTGCTCTTGTGCTTCAAATGATAGTCTCCCCAACACTCAACTCTCTCTCACAGGATATGGATTTGGTGGAAAGAATATTTGAGTGGAAAGCAACTTGAGGAAGGCTAGAGATCAAGATTCATATGGTAATAATGGAATATCTTGGCCTCAACTCAAGTGTAGGTGGTTCTCTCTCAGAAAAAGTAGGTTGGAAGTGTAGGTTTGTTCTGATGGCTCTCTCCATGAATGAAGAGGTGGTGGAGGGGTATATATAGCCTCCACACAAAATCTAACCGTTACACACAACTTGCCAATCTCGGTGGGACCGAATTGATAAACTTGGTCGGACCAATTCAACAAATCTAGTGACCGTTAGGGTTTTCGATGGGACCGACTGGATCAACTCGGTGGGACCGATGTGCTAGGGTTAGGGTAAATCCAAAACTCGGTTCGATCGATTACTCAAACTCGATGGGACCGATTTGGGTAATAAGCGAAACAGAGAGTTGGCCAAGCAAACTCGGTGGGGTCGATTGCATATCTCGTTGGGACCGAAAATATTGCAATGGGTAACAGAGAGTTTGCAAGCCCATCTCGGTGAGACCGAGATCCCATCGGTGAGACCGAACTGATTAGGGTTTCTGGCAGTGGCTATGTCAACTGAACTCGGTGGCTCCGGATAGAAAGAATCGGTGGGGACGAGTTTGACTTTTGGTTTAGGTCATATGTGGATGTGAGAAAGTGGTTGAGGGCTTTGGAGCATATCACTAAGCATTTTGAGCAAGAGCCTCATTAAGCAACACCTCATCCCTTCTTAATAGTATTGGCTTTTCCTATAGACTCAATGTGATCTTTGATCACTAAAATAGAAAATGTACAGTCTTGAGCTTGGAGCTTTAGCCAATCCTTTGTTCTTAGCATTTTGAAGGGGTTCCGCATCCTCTAGTCGATGCCACTTCATTGTTGAACTTATCTGAAACATACTAGGTAAAAGTGTTAGTCCAACAAGAGATATGTTGACATTAATTACCAAAACCACCTACGGAGCACTTGTGCTTTCAATCTCCCCCTTTATGGAAATTGATGACAACATACATCAAAGCTTTAGATAAAGATATAGATAATAGTAAGTAAAGCTTTGGAAAGACATGTAACATGCATAGGCTCCCCCTACATGTATGCAATCATGTGGATAACGAATATAGAAGCATGTGAATGCATAAACATGACAGAGTAAGCAATGTGTTACATGTATCTTGGCTATATGCATCAGAGCAAATGATGTGAATATGAGAAATGTACCTTCATGCTCATGAGTCCTTCTTGCAAACAGTATGTACATCAGCAAGAATTTCTCATACGCATGACTGTGATGCATATACTTACCTTGTGGTCTTGAGTTGGCTTAGGATGGAATGAACCTGCATAAACAAGGTTAGATAACACAGATACACCTACTAGCCAGAGCAAACAAAAGAAACCACAAGAGTACCAAGACTGGGATGACATGTAGAGTGAGTACTAAGTACCACATTGGATATAGACATGTCCCCAAAGGTAAAGATGTGCAATAAATTCAAGGATTTCTTTCCGTTAGATGTCTTGCTCCCCCTGAATCTAGCATGGGATACTGGGAGAAGATAGGGAACAGAAAATCAGAGCAAAATCAGAGCTCAAAGGAAATAAATAGAGCTAATGCACACGAGCAAATATGAACATGTCTTTCCCCTCTTGAAGATATGTGACTTCTCTCCTCTTGAACACCAAGCATCTGGGGTCCTTGATGATTACTCTTTCTTCCCTTGAGTATTCTCTCCCCCTATAGATATGATTAAGCTTTGATGTGATCTCTCTCTCCCCCTTTGACATCAATTTCCAAGAAGGGTTCTTCTGGATTTCATCATGATGGGTTTGGTCCTTGAGTCACAGAACAAAGCAGCAAGTTGAATGGGATGTTGGTCGAGGACAAGATTCATTGAGTGGAGCTGGATAAAAAAATGCAAAAGAAAGTGGCAAGATGTCTTTCCTGTAGTGAAATCGGTGACACCGAGTTGTATGGTTCGGTTGTACCAAGAGGATTTGGTTGAACTGAAAGCATCAGACCGGTGAGACCGAGTTCATCGCAGAGAAAACACTTGTCACCTCAGCTCACTGGACAAGTAAGATCTCATAAGGATTTGCAAGGAATTAACTGAAAGATTTGCAATGAATTGGATGCAAGGAATGCAGAACAGAGAAACTTAAAAAAAGTCTGGATGAAGTTTTTTTGAAGAGGGAAACAAATATGCATGAGACAAATGCAAGAGCACAAAAAAAGGAACACAAAAGAACTTCATATAGAATTTGTCGGCGACAAAGTCACCTATGTTAGAGTATATTGACTTAGGAGTCAAGTGAGATCAGTTGATCATAGGTCATACTCATCGTTTAAGCTCAAAATGGGGTTACCATTTTTCGTTTAAGCTTTTTGATGTATTCACATTTTGTCGAGTTGCTTTGACTCATGACTTGGAGTAAAGCTTCTCTAAGTTGCAATAACATACCTTGGGTGGTGGCGTTGATCATGATCATGTAGTTGAATTTGTGTGGGTTGCTCAAGGTTGATGTAGCTCATCAAGAGTTGGGAGCACCACTTGGAGTTTGAGTTCATCTACCTACATGGGTTAGTTCTTGCAAGGAAGAGCACTTGTATATCCGAAATGACAATCATGAAACTCAACATAAAATTTGTCAAAGGATATGTTTAAGGAGAGGGTCATTAAGGAGGGCCCTTGGGAGGAAGGAGGATATGTGAACAATGTGTGGACGAAGATGGCGACTTGCATTCGTAAGGTGGCCTCGTAGGAGCTTGGAGTGTCCAGGGGAAGGAGAAGCGAAGATAAGGATACCTGGTGGTGGAATGATGATGTCCAGAAGGCGATTAAAGAGAAGAAAGATTGCTTCAAACTCCTATACCTGGATAGGAGTGCAGACAACATAGAGAAGTACAAGATGGCGAAGAAGGCCGCAAAGCGAGCTGTTGGTGAAGCAAGGGGTCGGGCATATGAGGACCTCTACCAACGGTTAGGCACGAAGGAAGGTGAAAGGGACATCTATAAGATGGCCAAGATCCGAGAGAGGAAGACGAGGGATATTGGCCAAGTCAAATGCATCAAGGACGGAGCACGCCAACTCTTGGTGAAGGATGAGGAGATTAAGCATAGATGGCGGGAGTACTTCGACAAGTTGTTCAATAGGGAGAATGAGAGTTCTACCATTGAACTGGACGACTCCTTTGATGAGACCAGCATGCATTTTGTGCGGCGAATCCAGGAGTCTGAGGTCAAGGAGGCTTTAAAAAGGATGAAAGGAGGCAAGGCGATGGGCCCTGATTGTATCCCCATTGAGGTGTGGAAAGGTCTCGGGGACATAGCGATAGTATGGCTAACCAAGCTTTTCAACCTCATTTTTCGGGCAAACAAGATGCCAGAAGAATGGAGACGGGGTATATTAGTACCAATCTTCAAGAACAAGGGGGATGTTCAGAGTTGTACTAATTACCGTGGAATTAAGCTGATGAGCCATACAATGAAGCTATGGGAGAGAGTCATTGAGCACCGCTTAAGAAGAATGACAAGCGTGACCAAAAATCAGTTTGGTTTCATGCCTGGGAGGTCGACCATGGAAGCCATTTTCTTGGTACGACAACTTATGGAGAGATATAGGGAGCAAAAGAAGGACTTGCATATGGTGTTCATTGACTTGGAGAAGGCCTATGATAAGATACCGCGGAATGTCATGTGGTGGGCCTTGGAGAAACACAAAGTCCCAGCAAAGTACATTACCCTCATCAAGGACATGTACGATAATGTTGTGACAAGTGTTCGAACAAGTGATGTCGACACTGATGACTTCAGTTTGAATGGTTGCGTGCTTCCTTGTCTTCATCCACCATTGTGTAGAGACTTGGTGATATAGAAATTGCTCAAGATGTGGGTGAGTTGCAATTTCATAGATTTAGATTCATCCAAGTACCTACACGGGTTAGATAACATGCAAGGTGCAAATATATCCAAGGCTTAAGATAGTCAACATAAGAGAAATATCGAGGATCAGTCATAGGCTCATGCCTTGCATGTATCAAATGGAGTTCCTACTCCAAGTTTGAAGCACCAATGATGTTCAATTCACCTCTTAACCTGCAAAACACTTTCTCATCAAGTGGTTTCGTGAATATATCAGCTAACTGCTTTTCGGTGCGAACATGCTTAAGATTAATGTCCCCTTTGGCAACATGATCTCGAATGAAATGATGACAAACTTCAATATGCTTAGTTCGAGAATGTTGCACGGGATTGTGAGCAATCTTAATAGCACTTTCATTGTCACAAAGTAATGGAACATGTTTCACAGATATCCCATAATATTTAAGAGTTTGGGTCATCCAAAGTAATTGAGCACAACATGATCCAGCGGCAATGTATTCTACTTCGGCGGTGGATAAGGATACCGACTTTTGTTTCTTGGAAGACCAAGACACAAGAGATCTACCAAGAAATTGAGAAGTACCCGAAGTGGACTTTCTATCAACCTTGTCACAAGCATAGTCCAAGTCGGAGTAGCCAACAAGATCAAAGGAGGCCCTCTTTGGGTACCAAATGCCAAAATTTGGTGTCTGGATTAAGTATCTCACTATCCTTTTCATGGCCTTAAGATGAAATTCTTTAGGAGCGGCTTGATATCGTGCACACATGCACACACTTAGCATATTATCGGGACCTGAAGCACATAGATATAACAATGAACCAATCATAGAGCGATAAACCTTTTGATCAACTGGTTCACCATCTTTGGTTAAATCAAGATGTCCACTAGTAGGCATGGGTGTAGTCATACCTTTGCATTCTTGCATATTGAACTTCTTGAATAAGTCCTTGGTGTACTTTGTTTGAGAGACAAAGGTACCTTCCTTAGTTTTCTTGATTTGCAAACCAAGAAATAATTTGAGTTCACTCATCATCGACATCTCAAACTTCTCCGACATTAGCTTTCCAAACTTTTCACTAAAAAGAGGGTTAGTTGATCCAAATATAATATCATCGACATAAATTTGGCACACAAATAGTTCTCCATTAACCCTTTTCGTAAAAAGAGTAGAATATATTTTTCCAATTTCAAAGCCTTTATCAATAAGAAACTTGGTCAAGCATTTATACCATGCTCTAGGAGCTTGTTTAAGACCATAAAGAGCTTTGTGAAGTTTGTAAACATGATTAGGTTTCTTAGGATTGACAAATATGGGAGGTTGCTTAACATAAACTTCCTCCTCTATTTCACCATTTAGAAAAGCAATTTTAATGTCCATTTGGTACAAGGTGATATCATGATGATTAGCATAGGCAAGTAAGATGCGAATGGACTCAAGTCTAGCAACGGGGGCATATGTCTCACCGTAGTACATACCTTCGACTTGAGTGTAGCCTTGGGCGACGGGACGTGCTTTGTTGCGAACTACTTGGCCATCTTCATCTTGCTTGTTGCGAAACACCCATTTGGTACCGATGATGTTGTGGTTGTTGTCGGGCTTCTCAACTAATATCCAAACTTGATTTCTCTCAAAGTTGTGTAGCTCTTCATGCATGGAATTTATCCAATCCGGATCTTCCAAAGCTTCTTCAACCTTCATAGGTTCAATGATAGATATGAATGAATAGTGTTCACAAAAGTTAGCTAAACGAGTTTTTGAGCGAGTGATTCTCCCGGTTTGGATATCATTGTAGATTTTCTCGACGGGATGGTCTTTAGCAATTCTTGCTCGAATCGTGAAAGCTTTTGTTTGGATCTTGGTTGAACATATTGTTCTTCTTCTTGGCCCTCTTCGTTGTTGATGTTGTCATTCTCTTGTTGTGGTGGAGAAGGAGGTTGTTGGCGTTCATCTTGGTGCACTTCCTCATTTTCTTCATCTTGGTGTGTCCCACTTGTGGATGCTTCCGTATCAACTCTTGGTTCACCTTGTCGTGAGGTAGAAGCTTCCACTTGGACGGACGAGGTACTCTCCTTCACCTCCATTGGACGAATCTTGCCAATAGACAAGTCGTGGATTGCTTCCAAAGGGTCTTTGTCTCCTACATCAATTGGAAATTGCTCTACTTGCGAGCCGTTAGATTCATCAAACTTCACATCTACCGTCTTTCAACCTTTCGGGTGAAATTATTGTAGACACGGTATGTGTGAGAGTTTGAGCCATAACCAAGAAGGAAACCTTCATGAGACTTAGGAGCAAATTTAGAACGATGATGCTTATCAAGAATGTAGCACTTTGAGTTGAATACTCGAAAGTATCCAACTTGTGGTTTGTTACCGGTGAGAAGCTCGTATGCCGTCTTGCCGAGTAGCTTGTGAAGATACAAGCGATTTGTTGCATGACAAGATGTCTCAACCACTTTTGCCCAAAAGTGCTTTGGCGTCTTGTACTCATCAAGCATCATTCTCGCCATTTTGATGAGTGTCCAGTTCTTCCTCTCAACAACTCCATTTTGTTGAGGTGTGTACTGATGTCTACTACACAACCTTCTTCTTGTAGACGTTGTTGGGCCTCCAAGTGCAGAGGTTTGTAGGACATTAGCAAATTTCCCTCAAGTGGATGACCTAAGGTTTATCAATCAGTGGGAGGCGTAGGATGAAGATGCTCTCTCTCAAACAACCCTGCAACCAAATAACAAAGAGTCTCTTGTGTCCCCAACACACCCAATACAATGGTAAGTTGTATAGGTGCACTAGTTCGGCGAAGAGATGGTGGTACAAGTGGTATATGGATGGTAGATAAAGGTTTTTGTAATCTGAAAATATGAAAACAGCAAGGTAACGAATGATAAAAGTGAGCGTAAACGGTATTGCAATGTGTTGAAACAAGGCCTAGGGTTCATACTTTCACTAGTGCAAGTTCCCTCAACAATAATAGCATAATTGGATCATATAACTATCCCTCAACATGCAACAACGAGTCACTCCAAAGTCACTAATAGCGGAGAACAAACAAAGAGATTATGGTTGGGTACGAAACCACCTCAAAGTTATTCTTTCCAATCAATCCGTTGGGCTATTCCTATAAGTGTCACAAACAGCCCTAGAGTTTTTACTAGAATAACACCTTAAGACACAAATCAACCAAAACCCTAATGTCACCTAGATACTCCAATGTCACCTCAAGTATCCGTGGGTATGATTATATGATATGCATCACACAATCTCAGATTCATCTATTCAACCAACACATAGAACCTCAAAGAGTGCCCCAAAGTTTCTACCTGAGAATCACGATGAAAACGTGTGCCAACCCCTATGCATAGGTTCATGGGCGGAACCCGCAAGTTGATCACCAAAACATACATCAAGGAATCACGTGATATCTCATTGTCACCACAGATACACATGGCAAGACATACATCAAGTGTTCTCAAATCTTTAAAGACTCAATCCGATAAGATAACTTCAAAGGGGAAACTCAATCCATTACAAGAGAGAGAGAGGGGGAGGAGAAACATCATAGGGTCCAAATATAATAGCAAAGCTCGCGATACATCAAGATCGTATCACCTTAAGAACACGAGAGAGAGAGAGAGAGAGAGAGAGAGATCAAACACATAGCTACTGGTACATACCCTCAGCCCCGAGGGAGAACTACTCCCTCCTTGTCATGGAGAGCACCAGGATGATTAAGATGGCCACCGGAGAGGGATTGCCCCCTTTGGCAGGGTGCCGGAACGGGTCTAGATTGGTTTTTAGTGGCTACGGAGGCTTCTGGCGACGGAACTCCCGATCTATTGTGATCCCCGATCGTTTTAGGGTATATGGAGATATATAGGCGTAAGAAGTACGTCAGGGGAGCCACGAGGGGCCCATGAGGGTGGAGGGCACGCCCCCCTGCCTCGTGGCTTCCTCGTTGCTTCCCTTACGTGGACTCCAAGTCTCCCGGGTTGCTTTCCTTCCAAAAATAAGTTCCGTGAAGTTTCAGGTCAATTGGACTCCGTTTAATTTTCCTTTTATGCGATACTCTAAAAGAAGGAAAAAACAAAAACTGGCACTGGGCTCTAGGTTAATAGGTTAGTCCCAAAAATCATGTAAAATAGCATATAAAGGCATATAAAACACCCAAGGTTGATAATATAATAGCATGGAACAATCAAAAATTATAGATACGTTGGAGACGTATCAGCATACCCAAGCTTAATTCCTGCTCTTCCTCGAGTAGGTAAATGATAAAATAGAATTTTTGATGTGGAATGCTACCTAACATATTCATCGTGTATTTCTCTTTATTGTAGCAAGAATATTCAGATTCATAAGATTCAAGACAAAAGTTTAATGTTGACATAAAAATAATAATACTTCAAGCATACTAACCAAGCAATCATGTCTTCTCAAAATAACATGGCCAAAGACAGCTATCCCTACAAAATCATATAGTCTAGCGATGCTCCATCTTCACCACACAAAATATTTAAATCATGCGCAACCCCGATGACAAGCCAAGCAATTGTTTCATAATTTTGATGTTCTCAAACTTTTTCAATCTTCACGCAATATATGAGCATGAGCCATGGAAGTAGCACTATAGGTGGAATAGAATGGTGGTTGTGGAGAAGACAAAAAGGAGAAGATAGTCTCACATCAACTAGGCATATCAACAGGCTATGGAGATGCCCATCAATAGATATCAATGTGAGTGAGTAGGGATTGTCATGCAACAGATGCACTAGAGCTATAAATGTATGAAAGCTCAACAACAGAAAATAGTGGGTGTGCATCCAACTTGCTTGCTCACGAAGACCTAGGGCATTTGAGGAGGCCCATCATTGGAATATACAAGCCAAGTTCTATAATGAAAGATTCCCACTAGTATATGAAAGTGACAACATAGGAGACTCTCTATCATGAAGATCATGGTGCTACTTTGAAGCACAACTATGGTAAAAGGATAGTAGCATTGCCCCTTCTCTCTTTTTCTCTCATTTTTTATTTTTTTTATTTGGGCCTTCTCTTTTTTATGGCCTTTTTTTATTTGGGCTTCTTTGGCCTCTTTTTTCATCCGAAGTCTAATCCCGACTTGTGGGGGAATCATAGTCTCCATCATCCTTTCCTCACTGGGACAATGCTCTAATAATGATGATCATCATACTTTTATTTTCTTACAACTCAAGAATTACAACTCGATACTTAGGAAAATATATGACTCTATATGAATGCCTCCGGCGGTGTACCGGGATGTGCAATGAATCATGAGTGACATGTATGAAAGAATTATGAACGGTGGTTTTGCCACAAATACGATGTCAACTACATGATCATGCAAAGCAATATGACAATGATGAAGCGTGTCATAATAAACGGAACGGTGGGAAGTTGCATGGCAATATATCTTGGAATGGCTATGGAAATGCCATAATAGGTAGGTATGGTGGCTGTTTTGAGGAAGGTATATGGTGGGTGTATGATACCGGTGAAAGGTGCGCGGTATTAGAGAGGCTAGCAATGGTGGAACGGTGAGAGTGCGTATAATCCATGGACTCAACATTAGTCATAAAGAACTCACATACTAATTGCAAAAATCTATTAGTTATCGAAACAAAGTACTGCGCACATGCTCCTAGGGGGACAGATTGGTAGGAAAAGACCATCGCTCGTCCCCGACCGCCACTCATAAGGAAGACAATCAATAAATAAATCATGCTCCGACTTCATCACATAACGGTTCACCATACGTGCATGCTACGGGAATCACAAACTTTAACACAAGTATCTCTCAAATTCACAACTACTCACTAGCATGACTCTAATATTACCATCCTCATATCTCAAAACAATCATCAAGTATCAAACTTCTCATAGTATTCAATGCACTTTATATGAAAGTTTTTATTATATCCCTCTTGGATGCCCATCATATTAGGACTAGTTCCATAACCAAAGCAAACTACCATGCTGTTCTAAAGACTCTCAAAATGATATAAGTGAAGTATGAGAGTTCATTAATTTCTATAAAATAAAACCACCACCGTGCTCTAAAAATATATAAGTGAAGCACTAGAGCAACAACAAACTACTTCGAAAGATATAAGTGAAAATCAATGAGTAGTCGAATAATTATGCAACTATATGAAGACTCTCTGACATTTAAGAATTTCAGATCTTGGTATTTTATTCAAACAGAAAGCAAAACAAAATAAAATAAGATGACGCTCCAAGCAAAACACATATCATGTGGCGAATAAAAATATAGCTCCAAGTAAAGTTACCGATGAACGAAGACGAAAGAGGGGATGCCTTCCGGGGCATACCCAAGCTTAGGCTCTTGGTTTTACTTGAATATTACTTTGGGGTGCCTTGGGCATCCCCAAGATTAGGCTCTTGCCACTCTTTATTCCATAGTCCATCGAATCTTTACCCAAAACTTGAAAACTTCACAACACAAAACTTAATAGAAAACTCGTAAGCTCCGTTAGTATAAGAAAGAAAATCACCATCATAAGGTACTGTAATGAACTCATTCTAAATTCATATTGGTGTAATATCTACTGTATTCCAACTTCTCTATGGTTCATACCCTCCGATACTACTCATAGATTCATCAAAATAAGCAAACAGCACAATGAAAACAGAATCTGTCAAAAACAGAACAGTCTGTAGTAATCTGGATCAAACGTATACTTATGGAACTCATAAAATTCTCAAATAAATTTCTGGACGTGAGGAATTTATCTATTAAGCATCTTCAAAAATAATTAACTAAATATCACTTTCCAAATAAAAATGGCAGCAATTCTCGTGAGCACTAAAGTTTCTGTTTTTAACAGCATGATCGCAAAGACTTTCCCCAAGTCTTCCCAAAGGTTCTACTTGGCACAAACACTAATTAAACACATAAAACCACATATAAACAGAGGCTAGATGATTAATTTATTACTAAACAGGAACAAAAAGTAAGGAACAAAAATAAAGTTGGGTTGCCTCCCAACAAGCGCTATCGTTTAACGCCCTTAGCTAGGCATGATGATTTCAATGATGCTCACATAAGAGATAACAATTGTAACATAAAGAGAGCATCATGAAGAATATGACTAACACATTTAAGTCTAACCCACTTCCTATGCATAGGGATTTTGTGATCAAACAACTTATGGGAACAATAATCAACTAGCATAGGAAGGCAAAACAAGCATAACTTCAAAACTTTAAGCACATAGAGAGGAAACTTGATATTATTGCAATTCCTACAAGCATATATTCCTCCCTCATAATAATTTTCAGTAGCATCATGAATGAATTCAACAATATAAGCAGCACCTAAAGCATTATTTTCATGATCTACAAGCATAGAAATTTTATTACTCTCCACATAAGCAAATTTCTTCTCATGAATAATAGTGGGAGCATCATAAGAAACTCGAATACTATAAATTGTTTCCACATTAAAAAAGTAATGTTCAGAGAAGGGGTAACCATAATCATGACAAGTTTTATAAATATAATCACTACTTTTTATAGCATAAGTATCATCACAATAATCATCATAAGTAGGAGGCATGCTATCATTATTATAAATTTGCATATCAGAACTTGGGAGACTAAAAATATCATCTTCATTAAACGTAGCATCCCCAAGCTTGGGACAAACATTAATTGCAGAAAATATTTTCTCAAAAACATCATCTTCATCAAACATAGCATCCCCAAGCTTGGGCCTTTTCATATCATAAGCATAATCACTCTCATCATTAATAGTATGGATAGCACCAATAGTATAGCAATTATCATATTCTTCCAAGCAAGTGCCAAAAAGATTTTCAAGATCATAAGAAGTATCATTATCTTCCATAATTATATTTTCATGAGGCACAATAGTAATAGGAGCAGCATTATTTGGGAGAGATATCTTTTTACCTCTCTTCCCTTTTCTTTTCTTCTTCTTCACCACATCATGTGTGGGTTCAATCCTCTTTTTGGAGCTCCTTATTGATGAGATTGGTTGAATAGGAGGCTCTTCCTCGTTACCTGATTCATCATAAGAAATAATAGGAGGGTATTGGGAAGTCTCTTCCCTTTCATTAGTATTCTCTTCATCTTCTATTTGCTTTCTTTTCTTTATGTAATTGGCAATATAAGGATTTTCAATTCAATTCACCGCACAATACATATAAATTTCCTCTAGATCAAAACCAAGAAGTTTATAACGGGCAAATTCTGGAAGATAGTTAGTTATACGTTTCATTTCTTCGTAACCCATAAGCAAACTAAGTTCATTATGATGTGCAAGAGAAATCAAGTCATCACAATTTTTGGAAACGATTAGATCATGAAACAATTTGCATCGAATGGTTAAATGGCCACGTTCATTGCAAAGCTCACAAGTATGGCCAAGAAAATTTAAATTTCCAGCATAATCATCTAGCCTTTCTTGCAACAATTTAGTTTCTAAGTACTTATGCCTCTTGCAATATCTATCTTCACTATTTGGTGTGTACTTGCAAACCCAATGCACTCCACAAAAATTGACATGTTTATAGGAGACATTTTCATCATAATTAGTGCAATCATCATTAGTACCATGGATATTCAAGGAGTTCATACTAACAACATTGCAATCATGCTCATCATTCAAAGATTTAGTGCCAAACATTTTAATGCATTCTTCTCCTAACACTTTGGCACAATTTTCCTTTCCATCATACTCACGAAAGATATTAAAAAGATGAAGCGTATGAGGTAGACTCAATTCCATTTTTTTATAGTTTTCTTTCATAGACTAAACTAGTGATAAAACAAGAAACTAAAAGACTCGATTGCAAGATCTAAAGATATACCTTCAAGCACTCACATCCCCGGCAACGGCGCCAAAAAAGAGCTTGATGTCTACTACACAACCTTCTTCTTGTAGACGTTGTTGGGCCTCCAAGTGCAGAGGTTTGTAGGACAGTAGCAAATTTCCCTCAAGTGGATGACCTAAGGTTTATCAATCCGTGGGAGGCGTAGGATGAAGATGGTCTCTCTCAAACAACCCTGCAACCAAATAACAAAGAGTCTCTTGTGTCCCCAACACACCCAATACAATGGTAAATTGTATAGGTGCACTAGTTCGGCGAAGAGATGGTGATACAAGTGGTATATGGATGGTAGATAAAGGTTTTTGTAATCTGAAATAATGAAAACAGCAAGGTAATGAATGATAAAAGTGAGCGTAAACGGTATTGCAATGTGTTGAAACAAGGCCTAGGGTTCATACTTTCACTAGTGCAAGTTCCCTCAACAATAATAGCATAATTGGATCATATAACTATCCCTCAACATGCAACAACGAGTCACTCCAAAGTCACTAATAGCGGAGAACAAACGAAGAGATTAAGGTAGGGTATGAAACCACCTCAAAGTTATTCTTTCCAATCAATCTGTTGGGCTATTCCTATAGGTGTCACAAACAGCCCTAGAGTTTGTACTAGAATAACACCTTAAGACACAAATCAACCAAAACCCTAATGTCACCTAGATACTCCAATGTCACCTCAAGTATCTGTGGGTATGATTATACGATATGCATCACACAATCTCAGATTCATCTATTCAACCAACACATAGAACCTCAAAGAGTGCCCCAAAGTTTCTACCTGAGAATCACGACGAAAACTTGTGCCAACCCCTATGCATAGGTTCATGGGCGGAACCCGCAAGTTGATCACCAAAACATACATCAAGTGAATCACGTGATATCTCATTGTCACCGCAAGATACGCACGGCAAGACATACATCAAGTGTTCTCAAATCTTTAAAGACTTAATCTGATAAGATAACTTCAAAGGGGAAACTCAATCCATTACAAGATAGAGAGGGGGAGGAGAAACATCATAGGATCCAAATATAATAGCAAAGCTCGCGATACATCAAGATCGTATCACCTTAAGAACACGAGAGAGAGAGAGAGAGAGAGAGAGAGAGAGATCAAACACATAGCTACTGGTACATACCCTCAGCCCCGAGGGAGAACTACTCCCTCCTCATCATGGAGAGCACCGGGATGATGAAGATGGCCACCGGAGAGGGATTGCCCCCTCCGGCAGGGTGCCGGAACGGGTCTAGATTGGTTTTCGGTGGCTACGGAGACTTCTGGCGGCGGAACTCCCAATCTATTGTGCTCTGCAATCATTTTAGGGTATATGGAGATATATAGGCGGAAGAAGTACGTCAGGGGAGCCACGAGGGGCCCACGAGGGTGGAGGGCACGCCCCCCTGCCTCGTGGCTTCCTAGTTGCTTCCCTTACGTGGACTCCAAGTCTCCCAGGTTGCTTTCCTTCCAAAAATAAGTTTCGTGAAGTTTCGGGTCAATTGGACTCCGTTTAATTTTCCTTTTCTGTGATACTCTAAAAGAAGGAAAAAACAAAAACTGGCATTGGGCTCTATGTTAATAGGTTAGTGCCAAAAATCATATAAAATAGCATATAAAGGCATATAAAACATCCAAGGTTGATAATATAATAGCATGGAACAATCAAAAATTATAGATACGTTGGAGACGTATCATGTACGTAGCCGAGAACTCATGTGAAATCCCTTCTTCGTCAAGAAAGGTGTCCACATTTGCATTCTTGAACTCCGTTTTGTTGTCGCTACGAACCTTCTTGATTTTCACTTCAAATTGATTTTGGGCCTTCCTAGCGAAGTTTTTGAAGATCTTTTGGACCTGCGATATATCATCGAGAAAGAACACCCACGTAAATCTTGAAAAATTATCAACTATAACTAGACCAAAATAATTTCCACCGAGACTTTTGTAAGCGTTAGGACCAAAAAGATCCATGTGAAGTAGCTCGAGTGGCCTCCTTGTGGTCATGATGTTCTTCACGGGATGCCTTCCTCCAACCTGTTTACCTGCTTGACAAGCGCTGCAAAGTCTACCCTTATCAAATATGACATCGTTAACGCCAAGGATATGATAAGCTTGTCAAGGTTTCGCATACCAACATGACCTAATCGTCTATGCCATAACCAACCTTTAGAAGATTTAGCAATTAAGCAAGTTCTAGGTTGAGCCTTTTTAGTGAAATCAACAATGTAAAGATCACCTCTACGTATACGGGTAAAGACTATCTTATGATTATCTCTACGAAACACTTGGCAATCTACTTCAGTAAATAGGACATTGAAACCGAAATCAGCAAGTCTAGATACTGAAAGTAAATTGTAGCCAAGGGATTCAACGACCATGACATTTTGTATGGAGCTATCATGTGAGATGGCCACCTTACCTAGGCCAACCACCTTACCCTTTGAGTTATCACCAAAGGTGGCATACTTTCGAGGGCCATCATTTCCAGCAAGCTCACGGAACATATCTTTATCTCCGGTCATATGATCAGTACATCCACTATCATGAACCCATTCCTTTCCTCCAGCCATGTAGCCGCGAAGATTTTCCATAAGACCAAAGTGTCTTATTGCATCATTAAGATCATAGTCACTATCATCATCATCCTCATCATAGTATCCATGTTCAACATCATCTTGTGATTGATCAATTCCTAGAGAGGGTAATTCATTAGATAAATGATCATTTCTATGGTTATCTTTATGAATTCTAATATCTTTGGAAATGATATTGCTAATGATTCCAACATCTCCTTTGACACTCGTAAGACTAGTAAGCTCAAATAAGCAGTCACCAAATTTGGGATCATTGGAACTCATCTTAATCAAGGCAATAGACTTATGGAGAATTTCATCTAGATTTTTCAAGGAATAATTTGGAAAGCATTCCTCAAGAAATCTCCATATAGTGTAGGCACAATCAAGAGTAGGAAAACATTCAATCAAGTTTTTGGGCAAGCCTCTAGTGATAAGATTAACAGTTCTAAGGTTGCGGATCATGTCAATAGACTCATCAAGGGTAGGATGCAAAGGATCAACATGAGGTGCACAAAGGCTAGTAATGTACTTGTTCAAATGATATTCATTGAAAATCTCAAGCATCTCATTTTTTCACTCATGAAAATACTCTCCATCAAGTATAGGCACTCTATGTCTAAGACTCCTCAAAGTAGACTCATCCATCTTCCTCCAATGGTGCTTAAACCCAAGCAATGGAGACCAAAGCTCTGATACCAATTGAAAGGATCGAGAAGAGGTGTCTAGAGGGGGGGTGATTAGACACTAAGTGCTAAAAGTTGAAGTTTTTAATTTATTTAAGTTGAAGTGGAGTTTTGGCACAAGTTTAACAATCACAATACATATCAAGCAAGCATGCAAAGAGTATATGAGCAGCGGAAAGTAAAGCACGCAACTTGCAAGAATGTAAAGAGATGGGATTGGAGTGTGCAAACGCAATTTGGAGACACGAAGATTTTTGAGACATGGTTTCGATAGGTGGTGCTATCATACATCTACATTGATGGAGACTTCAACCCACGAAGGGTAACGGCTGTGCGAGTCCACGGAGGGCTCCACCCATGAAGGGTCCACAAAGAAGCAACCTTGTCTATCCCACCATGGTCATCGCCCACGAAGGACTTACCTCACTAGCGGTAGATCTTCATGAAGTAGGCGATCTCCTTGCCCTTACAAACTCTTTGGTTCAACTCCACAATCTTGTTGGAGGCTCCCAAGTGACACCTAGCCAATCTAGGAGACACCACTCTCCAAAAAGTAACAAATGGTGCGTTGATGATGAACTCCTTGCTCTTGTGCTTCAAATGATAGTCTCCCCAACACTCAACTCTCTCTCACAGGATATGGATTTGGTGGAAAGAAGATTTGAGTGGAAAGCAACTTGAGGAAGGCTAGAGATCAAGATTCATATGGTAATAATGGAATATCTTGGCCTCAACACAAGTGTAGGTGGTTCTCTCTCAGAAAAAGTAGGTTGGAAGTGTAGGTTTGTTCTGATGGCTCTCTCCATGAATGAAGAGGTGGTGGAGGGGTATATATAGCCTCCACACAAAATCTAACTATTACACACAACTTGCCAATCTCGGTGGGACCGAATTGATAAACTTGGTCGGACCGATTCAGCAAATCTAGTGACCGTTATGGTTTTCGATGGGACCGACTGGATCAACTCGGTGGGACCGATGTGCTAGGGTTAGGGTAAATCCAAAACTCGGTTTGAACGATTAATCAAACTCGATGGGACCGACTTGGGTAATAAGCGAAACAGAGAGTTGGCCAAGCAAACTCGGTGGGGTCGATTGCATATCTCGGTGGGACCGAAAATATTGCAATGGGTAACACAGAGTTTGCAAGCCCATCTCGGTGAGACCGAGATCCCATCGGTGAGACCGAACTGATTAGGATTTCTAGCAGTGGCTATGTCAACTGAACTCGGTGGCTCCAGATAGAAAGAATCGGTGGGGCCGAGTTTGACTTTTGGTTTAGGTCATATGTGGATGTGAGAAAGTGGTTGAGGGCTTTGGAGCATATCACTAAGCATTTTGAGCAAGAGCCTCATTAAGCAACACCTCATCCCTTCTTAATAGTATTGGCTTTTCCTATAGACTCAATGTGATCTTCGATCACTAAAATAGAAAATGTAGAGTCTTGAGCTTGGAGCTTGAGCCAATCCTTTGTTCTTAGCATTTTGAAGGGGTTCCACATCCTCTAGTCCATGCCACTTCATTGTTGAACTTATCTGAAACATACTAGGTAAAAGTGTTAGTCCAACAAGAGATATGTTGACGATTAATTACCAAAACCACCTAGGGAGCACTTGTGCTTTCAATCTCCCCTTTTTGGTAATTGATGACAACATACATCAAAGCTTTTGATAAAGATATAGAGAATAGTAAGTAAAGCTTTGGAAAGACATGTAACATGCATAGGCTCCCCCTACATGTATGCAATCATGTGAATAAGGAATATAGAAGCATGTGAATGCATAAACATGACAGAGTAAGCAATGTGTTACATGTATCTTGGCTATATGCATCAGAGCAAATGATGTGAATATGAGAAATGTACCTTCATTCTCATGAGTCCTCCTTGCAAACAGTATGTACATCAGCAAGAATTTCTCATACGCATGACTGTGATGCATATACTTACCTTGTGGTCTTGAGTTGGCTTAGGATGGAATGAACCTGCGTAAACAAGGTTAGGTAACACAGATACACCTACTGGCCACAGCAAACAAAAGAAACCACAAGAGTACCAAGACTGGGATGACATGTAGAGTGAGTACTAAGTACCACATTGGATATAGACATGTCCCCAAAGGTAAAGATGTGCAACAAATTCAAGGATTTCCTTCCCTTAGATGTCTTGCTCCCCCTGGATCTACCATGGGATACTGGGAGAAGATAGGGAACAGAAAATCAGAGCAAAATCAGATCTCAAAGGAAATAAACAGAGCTAATGCAAATGAGCAAATATGAACATGTCTTTCCCCTCTTGAAGACATGTGACTTATCTCCTCTTGAACATCAAGCATCTTGGGTCCTTGATGATTACTATTTCTTCCCTTGTGTATTCTCTCCCCCTATAGATATGATTAAGCTTTGATGTGATCTCTCTCTCCCCCTTTGACATCAATTTCCAAGAAGGGTTCTTCTGGATTTTGTCATGATGGGTTTGGTCCTTGAGTCACATAACAAAGCAGCAAGTTGAATGGGATGCTGGTCGAGGACAAGATTCATTGAGTGGAGCTGGATCAAAAAAATGCAGAAGCAAGTGGCAAGATCTCATTCCTGTAGTGAAATCGGTGACACCGAGTTGTATGGTTCGATTGTACCGAGAGGATTCGGTTGGACCGAAAGCATCAGACAGGTGAGGCCGAGTTCATCGCAGAGAAAACACATGTCACCTCAGCTCACTGGACAAGTAAAATCTCATAAGGATTTGCAAGGAATTAACTGAAAGATTTGCAATGAATTGGATGCAAGGAATGCAGAACAGAAAATAAAAGAGAAGAAACTTTAAAAAAAGTCTAGATGAAGTTTTTTTTGAAGAGGGAAACAAATATGCATCACACAAATGCAAGAGCACAAAAAAAGGAACACAAGAGAACTTCATCTAGAATTGGTCGGCGACAAAGTCACCTATGTTAGAGTATATTGACTTAGGAGTCAAGTGAGATCACTTGATCATAGGTCATACCCATCGTTTAAGCTCAAAATGGGGTTACCATTTTTCGTTTAAGCTTTTTGATGTATTCACATCTTGTCGAGTTGCTTTGACTCATGACTTAGAGTAAAGCTTCTCTAAGATGGAATAACATACCTTGGGTGGTGGCGTTGATCATGATCATGTAGTTGAACTTGTGTGGGTTGCTCAAGGTTGATGTAGCTCATCAAGAGTTGGGAGCACCACTTGGAGTTTGAGTTCATCTACCTACATGGGTTAGTTCTTGCAAGGAAGAGCACTTGTATATCCAAAATGACAATCATGGAACTCAACATAAAATTTGTCAAAGGATATGTTTGAAACGTTGCGTGCTTCCTTGTCTTCACCCACCATTGTGTATAGACTTGGTGATATAGAAATTGCTCAAGATGTGAGTGAGTTGCAATTTCATAGATTTAGATTCATCCAAGTACCTACACGGGTTAGATAACATGCAAGGTGCAAATATATCCAAGGCTTAAGATAGTCAACATAAGAGAAATATCGAGGATCAGTCATAGGCTCATGCCTTGCATGTATCAAATGGAGTTCCTACTCCAAGTTTGAAGCACCAATGATGTTCAATTCACCTCTTAACCTGCAAAACACTTTCTCATCAAGTGGTTTCGTGAATATATCAGCTAACTGCTTTTCGGTGCGAACATGCTTAAGATTAATGTCCCCTTTGGCAACATGATCTCGAATGAAATGATGACAAACTTCAATGTGCTTAGTTCGAGAATGTTGCACGGGATTGTGAGCAATCTTAATAGCACTTTCATTGTCACAAAGTAATGGAACATGTTTCACAGATATCCCATAATCTTTAAGAGTTTGGGTCATCCAAAGTAATTGAGCACAACATGATCCAGCGGCAATGTATTCTGCTTCGGCGGTGGATAAGGATACCGACTTTTGTTTCTTGGAAGACCAAGACACAAGAGATCAACCAAGAAATTGACAAGTACCCGAAGTGGACTTTCTATCAACCTTGTCACAAGCATAGTCCAAGTCGGAGTAGCCAACAAGATCAAAGGAGGCCCTCTTTGGGTACCAAATGCCAAAATTTGGTGTCTGGATTAAGTATCTCACTATCCTTTTCATGGCCTTAAGATGAAATTCTTTAGGAGCGGCTTGATATCGTGCACACATGCACACACTTAGCATATTATCGGGACCTGAAGCACATAGATATAACAATGAACCAATCATAGAGCGATAAACCTTTTGATCAGCTGGTTCACCATCTTTGGTTAAATCAAGATGTCCACTAGTAGGCATGGGTGTAGTCATACCTTTGCATTCTTGCATATTGAACTTCTTGAATAAGTCCTTGGTGTACTTTGTTTGAGAGACAAAGGTACCTTCCTTAGTTTTCTTGATTTGCAAACCAAGAAATAATTTGAGTTCACTCATCATCGACATCTCAAACTTCTCCGACATTAGCTTTCCAAACTTTTCACTAAAAAGAGGGTTAGTTGATCCAAATATAATATCATCGACATAAATTTGGCACACAAATAGTTCTACATTAACCCTTTTAGTAAAAAGAGTAGAATCTATTTTTTCCAATTTCAAAGCCTTTTTCAATAAGAAACTTGGTCAAGCATTTATACCATGCTCTAGGAGCTTGTTTAAGACCATAAAGAGCTTTGTGAAGTTTGTAAACATGATTAGGTTTCTTAGGATTGACAAATCTGGGAGGTTGCTTAACATAAACTTCCTCCTCTATTTCACCATTTAGAAAAGCACTTTTAATATCCATTTGGTACAAGGTTTTATCATGATGATTAGCATAGGCAAGTAAGATGCGAATGGACTCAAGTCTAGCAACGGGGGCATATGTCTCACCATAGTCCATACCTTCGACTTGAGTGTAGCCTTGGGCAGTGAGACGTGCTTTGTTATGAACTACTTGTCCATCTTCATCTTGCTTGTTGCGAAACACCCATTTGGTACCGATGATGTTGTGGTTGTTGTCGGGCTTCTCAACTAATGTCCAAACTAGAAAATGTAGAGTCTTGAGCTTGGAGCTTGAGCCAATCCTTTGTCCTTAGCATTTTGAAGGGGTTCCACATCCTCTAGTCCATGCCACTTCATTGTTGAACTTATCTGAAACATACTAGGTAAAAGTGTTAGTCCAACAAGAGATATGTTGACATTAATTACCAAAACCACCTAGGGAGCACTTGTGCTTTCATCCGGTGACTGAGGTCTCGGGGCTACAGGCCCAGATCTGGCGCCCTTGCGGTTTCCAGCGGCTCTAGTTCATCTGGAATGGCCGGGCGTGGTGGCGGCGTCTGCTTAGCAGTGGGGTGGCAGCTCGCTACTTGGTGCTTGTGGTGTGCTACCGATGTATGCGGCTGGTGGCGGTGGCTGAATTTGCGACGTGGGTGGGGAGGTGGTGGGCGGTGGCAGTGATGCAGCAACATGGTTGGTCTCCAAGCTTCATTCGGCGCTACAGGCGCTCATATCTGGTCTCTGGTGGGCTCGCAATGGTGCGCGTGGGGTGTGTCAGCGCGCCTGATGTTTGGCTGCTTCCTAAATCATGGTGGTTCTTGGCTTCGGGCAGTGCTCCTCTGCTCCTTGCCAGCATGGTGCTCGGCAGGGCACGGCGTCTTGCACTGCGTCCGGTGGCCATGCGTCTGGCTGGCCTTTGGTGGATCTAGTGCCTAGTGTTGAATTTTGGCTGTCGTTCGTCTCCGCGAGGTGTGGTTGGCGGCAGCGGTTCGTTGCGCCTCTTCATTGATGTAGGGGCTCAATGGTAGTGGTGATTTGCAGTTGTATTGTTGTAGGGATGTGCTCAAACTCTGCGTGAGAACCCTACATCGACTATGTCGATGTCAGCGGTAGCATCGTCTTGCGCGTTGTTTCCTCATTGGAGGTGCCATCGTGAAGCTCCAGCACCTACGGTGCACTGTTTTGTGGTCTCCGGGTGAAAACCCAAGATCTGGGCTTGTCTGATTGGATGACGGTGTTGTATCCTCGACATCACTACCTCCTTGGAGGCGTCATCTTGGAGACCCAAACAACGACTTCTGCTGCTCCATGTGGTTGACTGTGGAGCGTTTGGTGGTGGTGGTGCGTCTAGTTTGGGGCCAATGGTGGTGTGCTCTTCTTCATGTGCTCCTATTCGGTTGCCTTCATGTGGTCTGTGTCCTGTTGATGTGCATGCTCAAGACCCTCCCTGATGGCCATTGTGTTGCGGCAAGCCTCGGGCTCTTGGTGCCATCCCCGGTTCACCTTTGCTCAATGATGAAGCAATGATGCCTCCCCAACTTGCTAATCGTTCTGACCTCCCATGGCGGAGCTCCCAGTCAAGGTTCGTGTTAAGCTTTGGCACTCGTGGATGCTCCTCTGTTGTGCCGTGAGGTTCGGCACGCATGTCGGTGTGGTGTGTTAGGTTGTTTGTAGAATCATGGTATTGTGATCCCTCGACAACACCCCCGTCTACTTGTGCCTCTCGTGGTGATGGTCATTTTTCTGCTGCTAGGTCGTGTTGTCTCTTGGGCATCCATTTCTTCTCTTTTCCTTTACATTTGGTACTTGTATGGTTTTTCGACCCAGTATTCCTTATAAATGGGGTCAATTTATTAAGGTTTTCGATCTGGTTTCCCTTATAAACTAGATCACTCTCCTGGCATAATGGCCACTTTGAGTAATATATTTAGGTGGAGGGACTCCTCCCCCGGTGATTCTCAAAAAAAAGTGGTTGCTTGTAACACCCCGGATGTAATTTACCCTATCTGTATTCCAACTCTTGCCGTCTCCGGCACTAAGTTATTTTATTTTCTCCGTTGTCGGGTTTTTGTCTCCGTGTGTGTTTGTCTTTGTCATGCATCTCATATCATGTCATCATGTGCATTGCATTTGCATACATGTTCATCTCATGTATCCGAGCATTTTCCCTGTTGTCCATTTTGCATTCCGGCGCTCATATGTCCTCCGGTGGTCCTTTCTACCTCTTTACGTGTGTGAGGGTTAAACGTTTTCGAATTGGACCGAGACTTGTCATGCGGCCTTGGTTTACCACCGGTAGACCGCCTGTCAAGTTTCGTGCCATTTGGACTTCGTTTGATACTCCAACGGGTAACCGAGGGACCGAAAAGGCCTCGTGTGTGTTGCAGCCCAACACCCTTCCAAAGTGGCCCAATACCCACCTAAACCTCTCCTATCATCTAGATCGTTCGATCACGATCGTGTGGCCGCAAACCGCACCTCATTTGGAGCTTCCTAGCTCCCTCTACGCCTATAAATAGATTCCCCTCCCGAAAATCCCGGGTCTCCTCTCCCCCCTAACCCTAAAATCCGCTCGCGCCACCGCCGGACAACGTCCGCCCACGCCGGACGCACCCCGCCGCCAACCTCCTGCCGCCACGTGGCGCACCGGTCTCCCTACCACCGTGGCCCGCGAGGCCCAGGGAGAGCCCCCACGGCCCGACTCCGCCTCCTTCGCCCCGACGCCGCCCGCCACCTCGTCCACCACCCGCCGCCGGGCCGCCGACCTCCGCCGCCACCGCGCTGGCCTCCGGCGA